>NC_053027.1:191134166-191300303 GCF_003073215.2 Triticum urartu | reverse complement strand
AGATTTTTGGAGGCCGTTTAGTATTTATTTTCTTTCTTTTTCTACATGTCGGAATTATTTAAGAAAAAGTGAACCGACTCCGGGCCGTACCCGAGCGTGACTCCGCCCGGGGGGCTTTTTAAGCCATGCTGCCGAGCCCACCGCAGCCCAAACCGCGCCGCCGCCCAAACCCTAACCCTAGCCGCGCCGCCGCCGATCCACACCGCCGCCGCCTCGCCTCGCGCGCTGCCGCCGCCGTCCGCCGCCCCACACCGCGTCACCGGAGCCGCCCCGCCGTCGCTGGACCTCGCCAGACCCGAGGTAGCCGCCTCAGTTTTCATGAGAAAACCATTTGGTTTTTTGAAACTCTAGATCCGTTTTTTAGATCCGGTTCGGTTTATTTTTTCGGTTTAGTTATTTAGCGAACGCCCATTTCTACATTCATTTTAACGAACGGTTTTCACCGTTTAGCCGCAGACAGCGAACGTTCGTTCGTTAGCCTGTTCGTCAGTTTTTCTTTTTTCTCGGATTTTCCGCGATTATTTTCGATCGCGATTTCTGGTCTGATTTTTGTTCTGGTATAACTTTTCGCTCGTTTATCGGAATCAGGCGATTCAAGCGCCTAGAGTTTCGTCTCGAAACCCTCATTCCGTTTAACCAACTTAAACAAGTTTTTGCTACTATAAAATTTGACTCTAGTCCAAGATTAGTAATCGGAGCTTGTTTCTTTCGCAGTTTGAGTTTCTTTGCTTCGTTTGAGTTGATTCTTTTTGCAAACCGGAGTTCTTAAGTTGAACTTTCTAGTTAGACGTCTTATTTGAGTTTTACCCGTGCCCTTGCTTCATTGCTTATTGTATGCTTGTTTGATTGCGATAGAGTACCCGGAGTGCGAAGCGTGCTATATCGAGTCTCTAGGTTTCACGGATCATCAGCAAGGCAAGTAAAACTTTGATCATACCTCTTCACTACCCAGTTTTTATTGCATTAGATCGGTCCTCAAACAATTGCATGGTTAGGATCTGAATTAAATTGTGGGTTTGGGAAGTAGATGAGGTAGTACCTATTCACATGTTTATTATCAAACCCTGGGAGTTACTTCTACATTATGTGTATATTGCCATGCTATGCTCATAGACGTGGATTGGGTTTGAGTGTATCCATGACATATGTGAGATTGTTAATTAATGGTTCAACTTAAGGTGGCAACTTAAATACACATCTGGGTGGATTAAGGCACCTGGGGTATCCAGTGATTGCCTGTTTTTTTGGAAATCCTGGGGTACCGTGTGATTTTCCTATGGACCGCCACCCAGACTCAAAGGGATCATAAGATTATTCATACTAGAAACTTCTGTGTGCAGTCACATGCCATTATGGGCTCTGGCATAGTTGAGTAAGTTGTGCGAAACCTTTCCATGATGGGCTAGCAGATGTAGGGGATTGTAGGTGTACCGGCCTATCTATCGGTTAAGGGGACCTCTTCAGAAAGACTGTGTCTCGGTCATCCATTTCTCAAACATTATGTAGTGTGAGAAATCCAACAGAGGAGATCGAGTCTTGTGGGGAAAAGTGCACAAACCTCTGCAGAGTGTACAAACTAATCATGGTTAGCCGTGTCCCCGGTTATGGACATCTTGAGTATCTGGTTCTTGGATTATCATGTGGATCTCATCACTTTTAATATAAAATTTGTTGGTTTTTTAATTACTTTTAATTGGGATTGAGATGGGGTTTACCATTCTCAATGTTTTCAACCAACTTTGTAGTTAAATAAAATATATTCCTTTGAAGTAGGAAAAAATTGGCTTTTCGCAAAACCTATTAACCATACAGCCTCCACCAGCCATATATGCATGTAGTGATAGCTTTATTCTGTTCATTACTCTCTTGTGTTACATTGCCAGCATATTCCATGTGCTGACCCGTTTCGGGCTGCAACGTATCATGTTGCAGATTTTTGAGACGACGAGTAAGGAGCCTTAGGTCGTGGTCTTTCACTCAGTGATGACGTTGGAGTTGATGGACTCACTTTATCTTCCAAGCCTTTCGTTGTTATCGTATTAGATGGCCTTAAACCATATTTATTGTAATAAGTTCTCTTTTGAGACATTCGATGTAATAAGTGTGTGATCGCTACTCTGTTATAAATCCTCAAGTATTGTGCATGTCAGCATTATCGATTCAGGGATGACAGTGATGCACAGAGATCAGACTGTTTGAGGTCTGGTCGCTACACATTAAAGCATCAAGTCCTCTTTATCCCATACGCAACAACCCCCTTACTCGGGTTTGTGTTTCAGTCACTCACGCAACCCACTATAAGCGAATCATGAACGTATTGCAACACCCTACAACGTGGATCCCTCACGCTTGCGCGACACAGAGAGCACCATAGGACATCACCAATAATAAAACATGCAACTCAAACCAATCTTGATCATCAAATAGCCCATAGGACAAAACGGATCTACTCAAACATCATAGGATAGCCATACATCATTGGGAAATAATATATAGCGTTGAGCACCATGTTTAAGTAGAGATTACAGCGGGTAAGAGAGAGGTTACACCGCTGCATAGAGGGGGGAAGAGTTGGTGATGATGGCGGTGAAGTTGTTGGTGAAGATTGCGGTGATGATGATGGCCACGACAGCGTTCCGGCGCCACCGGAAGAGAAGGGGAGAGGGGGGCCCTTCGTCTTCTTCTTCTTTGACCTCTTCCCTAGATGGGAGAAGGGTTTCCCCTCTGGTCCTTGGCCTCCATGGCGTGGGAGGGGTGAGAGCCCCTCCGAGATTGGATATGTCTCTCTGTCTATCTTTGTTTCTGCGTTCTCAGATTCTACCCTTTCACCGTTTCTTATATTCCCGGAGAACCGTAACTCCGATTGGGCTGAAATTTTAACACGATCTCTATCTGGATATTAGCTTTCTTGCGGCGAAAGAAGGGCACCAACCACCTTACGGGGTGGCCACGAGGGTCAGGGGCGCACCCAGGGGGTGGGTCGCGCCCCCCTGCCTCGTGCCTCCCTCGGGCACCGTCTTGCGTGGATTTTTCTTCCCAAAAATCATATATATTCCAAAAAAATCTCTGTCAGTTTTTATCCTGTTTGGACTCCGTTTGATATGGATATTCTGTGAAACAAAAAACATGCAATAAACGGGAACTGGCACTGGGCACTGGATCAATATGTTAGTCCCAAAAATAGTATAAAAAGTTGTCAAAAGTATATGAAAGTTGAAGAATATTGGCATGGAACAATCAAAAATTATAGATACGACGGAGACGTATCATTAGTGCGTATAGGTCAGTGGCCAGACTCAGATCAAATACCCAAATCTCGTTAAGCGTGTTAATTGAATTAACCGCGGACGCCGACCAGGGCCAGGCCCACCTCTCTCCTAGGTGGTCTCAACCTACCGTGTCGCTCCGCCACAAAGTAACCATCAAGAGGCTGTCGGGAACCCAGGCCCATCACTACCTGGATGGAACCACCTGCCCCTTCAGCCCCCATCTCCGAACAGTAACATAAGCATGTAAAAGTATATAGTATATGTACCCGTGATCACCTCCCGAAGTGATCACGACCCAGTAGTGTAGCATGGCAGACGGACAAGAGTGTAAGGCCATTGATGATAAACTAGCATCCTATACTAAGCTTTTAGGATTGCAGGTAAGGTATCAACAACTGTAGCAACAATGATAGGCTATGCAATAGAATAGGATTAACCCAAAGTAGTAACATGCTACACTACTCTAATGCAAGCAGTATAGAGAAGGAATAGGCGATATCTGGTGATCAAGGGGGGCTTGCCTGGATGTTCTGGTAAGAAGGAGGGGTCGTCGTCAATGTAGTCGATCACAGGGGTATCAGCGTCGGTCTCGGGGTCTACCGGAAAGAAGTAACAGAGGGGGGACACAATAAATAACAGAGCAATCAAAGCATCACAGAGCATAACATGGCAATACGCAGTGCTAGAGGTGACCTAACGCAGTAATAGGTGATACCGACAAAGGGGGGGGGCATCCGGGAAAGTATTCCCGGTGTTTCGCGTTTTCGAACAGAAGGACCGAAGGAGAAAAGTTGTGTGTTCGCTATGCTAGAGATGTGTGGCGGACGAACGGGCTACGTATTCAGATTCGTCTCGTCGTTCTGAGCAACTTTCATGTACAAAGTATTTTCATCCGAGCTACAGATTATTTATTATTAATTTTTAAATATTTAAAATGATTTTATAATTTCTAGATTTAATTTAATTTGAAAATAAATTTGTATTTAAATGCTATGGGTACACAGAAAGTGTACCCAAAGTGTGTCCAAGGGGCTGACAGGTGGGGCCCTGGTCAAATGTCCAATCAGCGTTTGACTGGACCGTTGACTGGTCAAAAGGGCCCATGACTCGCATGTCATTGATACATGTTTTACTAAACAACATTTGATTAACTAATCTTGTTGATTAGGTTATTAAGCAGGTTAATTAAGTTAACTAATTAACTTACTAATTAATTAATTAATTACTAATTTATTTATTTTAACATACATTTATTCCTTTCCTTTTTCTTAAACGTTTTTGTTCATGGACGGGGGCCCACTTTTCATAGGGCCAGGGGGCATAGCGGGCAAAGGGCGAATGGGTTATGGGCGCTAGGCGGCATCGGGTGCGGCCACGGCAGCGTCGCAGCCGTCCGGCAGCGGCGGCCTAGCGCGGCCGTGGGGGCGACGTAGGGCAAAGTTTCGTGCGGCGGCGTGCATGCACGGGAGGGGCGAGCTGCAGGCGGACAGGGGCCGGCAGGGAGCAAGGCCCGCGTGCACGTGAGCGGCTGCAAGCGGGTGAGGCCAGGCGCAGGCGGGAGGGCGCGCGGGGTGGCACGTGCGCAGGCGAGGCATGAGGGCAGCAGCGGCAGAGCACAGCGGAAGCAGCGAAGCAGCAGCGGTGAGCGGCAGGCCGAGCCGGCGTGCGGCAAATCAGCAGCGGGAGAAGGGGCGTGCACGGACGCAGGCGGACGCAACAGTAGGCGGTCGGAGCTGGCGGCAGCATAGCTGCAGCGGAGCAGAGCAGTTGCAGCGAGCAGTGGCGGACGGCGGGGCGCGCGCCCAACGCGGCGAGCATGCACAGGCGCGTGGTTACCGGGAAGAACGGGGAGAGAGGAGGGGTGCGTGCTCACGTGCGGTGCTGGGACAACGAGCGGCGAGGGTCGGTGAGGACCGGCAGGGAGGAGATGATGACAGGGCGGCGGGGTCGACGCAGTCCAGCACGACGAGGTGGAGGCCGTTGGGAGGAGGACGGGGACGCGAAGCGGCGGATCCGGCGACGAAGCTCGGCGGCGGGTCACGGGATCCTCGGGCGGCAACGGCGGCGTTGGCGGGGCGCGGTCGGGGTTGTGCCCCGATCCAGATCGGGGGGAGGGGTCGAGAGGGACGAGAGAGTGGGGTGGGGATCGTGCGGGGGGAGTGGTTACACTGGGGGTTAGGGTTTCGGGGTAGTGGGGGATAAGGTGGGATGGGGTGGGCCTCCTGGTGGCCTGGATGGCTAGTTGGGCTGTTCGGCCCAGGGAGAGGGGGAGGGGGCTTTGCTTTTTTCGGTTTTTTTATTTCCTTTACTGTTTTATTTTTAGTCCCATCTTATCTATGTTTTATAAAAACATAAAAGTTGTATCAAAATCAGTATTACTAATTATACCTCTGATACTAAAATTTAAACCCCTAGATAAAATATTTTAGCATTTCATAATTAACAAAAGGCATTTATTAAGTTGGTTATGTTGTTGTTTCATTATTTAAGAGCCTTTAATTACTTTATAGAGATGTGGATTTTCCACCATAATTATCTATGATTTATTTGACACATTTTGAACATTTTAGTTTTAATATTTGAAAACTTTTGTTGTTTGCCTTTATTTTAAATTTGAATTTGAATCGTTTTTGAATCATCGCAAGATCGACAACAGTAATTGTGGTGAAGTAGCATCCTTAGCAGGGAACTACTATAGCTTAATTATCCGGGCGTCACAACACACCTCGGTCATATCGTCGTAGTGCTTAGGCGAAGCCCTGCGCCGGTAACTTCATCATCACCGTCATCACGCCGTCGTGCTGACGGAACTCTTCCTCGTCCTCAACTGGATCAAGAGATCGAGGGACGTCATCAAGCTGAACTTATGCTGAAAGCGGAGGTACCGTACGTTCGGTGCTTGCATCGGTTGGATCGCGAAGACGTTCGACTATATCAACCACGTTATTAAACGATTCCGCTTTCGGTCTACAAGGGTACGTGGACATACTCTCCCCTCTCGTTGCTATGCATCTTCTAGAGAGATCTTGCATGATCATAGGAATTTTTTTGAAATACTCCGTTCCCCAACAGCATCGATGTGGAGGAGGTTGGTGCATGCAAGCCAAACAGGATAGTGTAGCACTTTCTCAGAAGTATCACGATGAGTAATCGTCCCAGGGAAGAGTGGAGGAGAGTATTTATAGTGGCGCTTCTATCACACACAAGGTCTCACGACTCTTGTGTGAAGTAACCGCTTTAAAGAGAGGTCAAGGGTGCTCGTTGATCATCTATCCATAGATAGGAAAACTCTTGGTAGCAATCTCATTCACCATTGTAACCTCTCGCACGAGGTATCCCTCCATTATGAATCATCAAACAAACATGACGTACGGTATTACTCTTCAGAGGCTCGAACCTGGATAAACTCCTCATGTGATCTCCGATCCATGACTTCCAGCTCCGCTTGGACCCCTACCGACGGATCTGACGGTATTTTGCACCGTCAGCAAGGGGCAAGGGAGAAGACGGCGGCGGGGGAGGCGCAGACCCCCACGCCAGTCACACGCGGGCGCGCCGGTCAATCCCGATTCCGTGTTCCACGCGTCATTCCTCCGCCGCTCTCTCACGGTGGCGGAGACGGATGCATGACTCCTCCGTCGCCAGAATGCCAAGGCACTCCAACTCGCCATCGATTTTTCGGAGCGTGAGGCAAGTAAGGAGGCAGCGGGGGAGCCGAAGGCGGCCCGCCATGCGATGGAGCAGGACGGCCTGCTCCGCAGGCTGTCGGGTCGAAGCTGCAGCTCGGACTCCAGACTTGACGGGCGGCTCCACCTCCAGCTTCGACGACGACACACCACCGCACGCCGACGCCTACACGTAGGAGGGGCACGGCCGATCGACGGCCGGAAGGGGAAGGGGCCGGCGAGGAAATGGTGATTTCCTCAGCCCTTCCTCGTTCTGTTTATATTTTAACTATGGTTTAAGTGGTTCGGAGTATGGATTTGCACCGCCCATCATTGAACTCCGATAAACTATGCTCCTTTTGTCCGGCGATGAAATGTTGATCCAATGAACTCCATGCATTGATTATCTTTTATGTACTCCCTCCTTCCATCTATATAGGGTCTAATACATTTTTTAAGACCACCTTTGACTATTGACAAAATTAATAGTATATGACATTCACAATGTGAAAATTATATCATTGAAAGCTACTTTCACACACGAATTTAACGGTGTGCTTTGTGTAAATTGCATGTCATATATTATAGCTCTAATATTTGGTTAAAGTTAGCCTCGAAAAATTTATTAGGCCCTATATAGATGGAAGGAGGGAGTAGCGTTGTATGAGTTGTATGGTTTTAAGGTTTTAAATATGAGACACGTGAGTATGAAAGCCAACAAATAAGGCACTGTCCGCGCGCGTTTGAAGGCCTGGCTTTGCTGCTGTAGATGCTATAAGGAGTGCGCTTTACAAATTACGATGAGTCGAAACCATACGGTTACTCTCGAGTGCTTTTATGAGCCAAATCACCGTATTACGACGATTTGTCCATTTTGACGGACTCTCCTGGAGTTGCTCCTAGCAGAGGCATGACGGTGCCACCGTGCCAGCTGATGACGCAGCCGCCAGCAGCACACGCGCTCACTCCGCCGGAAGTCACGCCCAGCCACGTATTGCTGCTAGCTTGTGTCTGCCTCGCCCGGCTGCCGCTACCGCCACTGTACACGGTTGCTTGCCGGCCGCGCGCGCCGTGCATGCGCAGCAGAGAGTTACGTACGCGCCTCGGATAGGCACGCTAGCTAGCTAGCTTGCGGCAGCGGAATTTGTCAGACCGACACAGGGCGGCACTGCACGCTTGAAGTACTCCTACCTCTGTATTCCTACTGTACTCTACGTCTGTCGCAACGGCAGGCCATCATTGCGCTAGCGAGCCGCAGGCGAGGCGTCGGGGCTGCCCAGGGAACCCCGCCATGAGATCATGGGAGGATCACGCACGCGACGCGAGAGAGGCGCGTGCGATGCGATCCAACTGCCACCAACCGGGAGAAAAGGTTGATCAAGGGGAGCCGCGTGCGTCTACGTGTGGCCCGGCGACGGCGAGGCCCGCGCGTGCGCTGCCGTGGCCAAGCGTGCGCCGCATGGCCACGTGCGCTCTACTACACAGCTACCACGCACGTCCCGCTGCCGGTCGAGCCGGCGAAACCTCTCGCCTTTCCTCTCTGCGGCGCCAACATCGTCGACCCTCCTCCTGGCGCCATAATCAGCCGCTAAAGTACTCGAGATGACCTGGGAACGGTCGAAATGCGCTCCTCCAAAGCAGGAGGACGAGCATACTCCTACAAAGAAAGAGAGCGAAGACGACGAGCCGCCAAGAGTACGGCCGATTTGCTTGCAATCATGGTCATTGGGAGATCTCGCGCGGCAAACAGGATTTAGATCGATGGATGGATCATGCATCCACTACACCGCACGCACGAGGGTGGGGGGAGAGAGACAAGGCCCGACGCAGCGCATGCGTACGTACGCGGCATGGGCGTGACGTGTGGCTGGGATCTCGACAGTACCAAGTGGAGAGAGAGGGAGAGAGAGAGAGCGTTGCTTTTGCTTCGTCACGCCAGGCTCTGGCCCATGGCGTGCAGCTTTGGTTGGATGCTCTGCTCGGGGGGAAAGCCGGCCTCGGCTCCTGCCCTCCTCAAAAGCACCGAGCGCACCAAGCAAGAAGAATGGATACGAAAATTTATATAGGAATTTTGTATACGTTTTTATATTTTTTATTACATGTTGATCGAAGAGTTGCCAAATTCATTGATTTCAATCAAATGAGTAATACAAGAACATCAAAAGGAGGCATCGCAAAAGGCAAGTGCCAAGAAAAGAAATTAAAGAAAAACAGCTTGATTTATGGAGGAAAACTTGGCGAAATTCCAAACAAGCACATGAATAGGTACTCCCTCCGGTCCATAGTTCTATGAATTAGAACCACGACAAGAATTATGAAATAGAGAGCAAAACATAGGAAGGCCAACACCCTACAACACACCCGACTGAACACTTGAGCGCCTTCACCGCTATCAGAGTGCACACATAATCCATACCGCCACAGGCATTCCGCGAATCTTAAAGTTGACCGACATAATTTGCGTGACGCTCCTTGCACGTGCAGGGTGAACCTGTGCACCCCTCCCCCCATCCCCCGGCACGCGCACACACACACACACTGTTGGCCAAGCGAGAAGGCACAACCATATCAACCAACAACACCTCCACGCTCACCACATCGTTGTTCGCTCTTGACCAACCACACCACCACAGATCCCGATGCTTCCTTCACAACATTGTACAACAAACCGATGCTTCTAACAAAGTAATAACGCCAAGGTGCCACCATCACTCACAGGGTTCACTAGGAGACAAGATCTTGACATGGGAGAGGTGTCAGATCCCAATGCGGCGCCTTCAACAAGGAAAACCGTACCCCGAAGGCATAGTTCGCTACCAGACGTCTAGACCCGACCAAAGACTAGCAGGACTTTTGTCCGGAGAACCGACCACCTATGTCGGGGACGACGTCCCTAGACACACCACCACCAGCCCGGAGCCAGCACTCGCGTTGCACCACAAAGCACGGCCGGAGCACCACCGATGGTGTTAGACCAAGAACAAGGCATGAACCAGTACCACCGTATATCACCAATCCGACAGGAGCCACCACCCACCCCGGTTACTGAATCAATCATCGACCGAGACACCGCTGACCAGAGCGATAGTTCGGCCGTAGAACAACCAGATCCCACTGCCAGCCATGGAAGGCCCCTCAAGTCGTGCCCTGAAGGTCATCGGCTAGCCACAAGGTAGAAACTCACCGAGGAAACCTCCCACGCGTCGAGCAAGCAGGACCGCCGAAAAATCCAAGATTGGGCTCGACCCGTTGCGTCCCTTGCACACCCCCGCCATGCCTCGGTGTAGGCCTTGCGATGTGTGCGTGCAACAGATCCCCGCCGGGGACGCCAACATCGCCCACGTACACGCCAAATCGGGACCAACCATACGCCACAATGTCACGACCTCCCGCGCCTAGCCATGGCTCATAGTGCCCGCACACCGCTCTCCACCACCCCCGAAGCATTCCCTCATCGGCAACATGCATTCTCCACACCGCACCGCATTGCCCCTCACCTGGTCGAGCTACCCCCACACAACCACAAACCTCAAGGGCGAGAAGGAATTGCCCGACATTGCTGCCATTGCACATGCTTTGCCCATTGGTGCTTACCGACAACGGCGTGGAAGGAGGGGTTGAGGAGGTGCGGGCACCTGACAGCTAGGGTTTGTGCTCAGGTCACCCACGGAGTAGCAAGATGGGGCGTCTAAGTTTTTTCTCATATACGTTCTTTATATGAAGGGAGCATGTGGAGCTCAGTCACTGAGAAATAATAGTATGTTTGTTATGGCCTTTTTCTGGTGGGATGTCAGTCCATTGCACCCCACTTGTGTGTTGGAATCACTAGTGAGGGGGTACCCTTGAAAAGTTCACTCCCGCTCCTCTTGTGGTGACAAGTGATATACTATATGTGCGACACTTATTGCAACTTAGAAGTTTTGTGTTTTTTTCATAGATATCATTTTTTTTCAAAAGCTTTCTCTCTTGAACCGTGCATCCAAACTACTAACTGTTTTCACCATTGCGGTTATCGGATATCTTCAAAACTATATCACATGCAGCTATATTCTAAGAACAAAAACATCAGAAGAAAAAGACAAATGTCGGCGCCCTCCCAACTAGGCCTTAGCCATCTCGCTCGGCTCCATTGGTAGAGTACAGGAATTGTAGTGCCAATAAGGTCAAACTGCAATTTCATCCAAAAAATATTCGTGATTTTTAAAAGATATCCCACATATCGAAAACATGTTTGTGGCAGTTTCAAAAACTGTTAAGACAATGTAAAGGAACATTCAGATAATTTAGAAAACATGTTTTGTACCATTCAAAAAAATGTTTATGCAATGTAAAAAATATATTTATACAATGTAACAAATCTTCGCGTGGTTTAATTTTTCTTTTATAGCGTTCAAAAAAATGTTCATGAAATTCTACGAAAAGGTTTATAGTGTAAAAAATATTCTCGTAGTTTTAAAATAAATGTTTGATACCTCCAAAAAATGCTCATGACGTTTAGAAAAAATGTGATCCAGTGTAAAAAATTGTCATGTACTACCTCCGTTCCTAAATATAAGTCTTTTTAGAGATTTTAATACAAACTACATACAAAGTAAAATAAGTGAATCTACACTCTAGAATATGTCTATATACAACCATATGTAGTCCGTATTGAAATCTCTAAAAAGACTTATATTTAGAGAGGAGGGAGTAGTTTCTAAAATAATATATGGTAATGCTTAAAAAATGTTGAACATGTATTTTAAATGCTTAACATTAATACAAAAAATATATTCAAACATGCATCTGACAAAAATTCACGTAATTTTCAAACACTATTTTTTACCATTCAAAAAATGGTCAGCATCTATTTTAAAAATGTTTAAAATGAATTCAAAAAATATGCTCAAAACGTGTATTTGGAAATTGTTCAACTTGTATGAACAAAATGTTCCACATGTGTATGAAAATGTAGAGTGTGTACTAAAGAAACTTGACATGTATTAAGAAAAGAAAAAAGAAAAAATAAACCAAACAATCGTGTAAGGGAAATGCAGAAAAATATTCAATGATAATCAAATAAAACCATAATGTAAAGCATACAGCGAGACATGAGGAAGTCTCGCTGAAGGCGAGCTCCATATTGGGCCAGCCATCACGCCACTGACCAAAGGCCACAAACCATATTCTCAGTTTTTTTATGTTTTATGTTTTCTTTTACTTTATTCATATTTCCAGATATTCTATATTACAAAAATACATTACATAAAAAATACCAAAAAATGTCAATCAAGCATTTAAAAAATGTTTAATGTGCATAGAGAAAATGTTTTGTGTATACAAAACATGTACAACGTGGAATGTGTATAGAAAAAATTTAGACCATGTATTTAAAAGATGTTAGTCCAAGCATTTGAAAAAAAATGTTGAACAAGTGTTCAAAAAATGTTAAACTTGTATTTGAAACATTTTAAATGTGTATAGAATGTTTTTGACCATGTGTTCAAAACATGTTAAACTTGTATTTCAAAAATGTTAAATGTGTATTGGAAAAATGTTGACCATGTATTAAAAAAATAAACTTGTCTTTGAAAAATGTTAAATGTTATGAATGTAGCAAATGATTGGAAAAACAGTAACACAGTGCCTCTATAGTAGTCTAATCAAATGTTAGTAATTCGTGTTTTAGTATGTAATCCCTCCATTCCGAATTAATTGACACAGATTTGTATCACACCACCCTACAAATGAATGCTATAACCTTCTCCCGTTGCACTATCGATAATAAATAAGCCATCAAAGATTCCATTCTATCCTTGAAATAAAACATCTTAAAGGAACCTCCCAAAAAATATGACCAATCGGTTACGAACCTAACCGTGAGTGCCACAGGGAAACCTGCTGCAACCATTAGCAAACGCGGTCTTTGGACCTCGGTATCTAACTGAACTGACGACTGCTTTCTGTTTGCTGTTTGCCGCAAACCCCATCTTGGTCAAATATCTCATGGGCCCACGACTGCACATCAGCGGGCGTAGTCTACTCCCTCTGTTCCAAATTACGAGATATACTTTATCTAAGCATAAATGTATCTAGGCGCTAAACAAGTACTCCCTCTGTACCAAAATATCTGTCTCAACCTTAATATAACTTTATATTAAAGTTAGTACGAAGTTAAGACACTTACTTTTTTTAAACAGAGGAAGCATAATACAACGACAAATTCAAGTCAACTATTTTTTCCCGATTTTAAGCAAACAGTTCCGAACTCATGTGGATGCTCTGCTAGAGAAGAATAAAGCAATAAAAAGGAAATGATCAGAAAAGATGCGAAATATGTTACCTAAAAAGGCTTTCACCTCGCTTTATATAGTATAAAGCACGACCCACAAGCACAACGATATAAACTCACGTCACCATCACACATAACACACACATCCAAGGCAAGATACAAAGGTCCCGAGCACCGTCACACCACCCCAATGACTACCAAGCCACTACAGATGAGCGAAGAAGAACCGCTTGGAGTCAACGAAGACCTCCACCACGAGCAATCCTCCACAGAGAGGTGAGACAGAAAACGACGGAGCAAGGACTCCAAGATGATGCCTCCTAGATGGGAATGACCACTGATAGCTGCCACCATCCGATCCCGAAGATCGAGTTTTCACCCGAAGCATCACGAAGGAGTAAGAACATCGCGACGGAGCCTTCATGAAGGATGCTGCATCCACGGCCGCCGCCGCCGTCGGCAGATATAATGATTGGGCAAGTGATGTACCCCGGCATTCCCACCCCTCTGGCGCACCCTAACTCCGCCAACCACCAGCGACCACCCACCCGCGTGGCCATGGCTGCTTGCCCGCATCCGAGACGCAAGTTCTGCCCACGAACGTCGTGCCTTCCAGACACCCCCAAGACCGACCAAAGTGACCGGCTTTGGGCCAATGGATGGACCCAACCGATGAGACCGCAGCATACGTCCCATCTCGAACAACGCCGGAGCAGCGCCTGCACACACAGAGTCGGGGAAAGGGGGAGGAGGGGGAGCGGACGCATCCACGACCGGCACACCCCTGTGCCAGCGACAGGTGGCCCGAGCTCGTCGGCGCCTCCCATCCCTCCAGCCTACCACCCCAACGGAACCCCCCTGTGTCACCCCACCTCGGCGGCTGATGCAGCTCCACGAGAGGCCACCAACACACACCCGTCCACCGGCAAGGAGAAATCCCAAGGGCCACCGCCAACCGCCAAGGAAGCTCACCGAGGAGCCCATCTGCGCTGCCTGCCGTCGTAGCCCCTGGATCCTAGCCAGCCCGCCCACCGGCCAGCCGCTGCTGCGTCGCACCACCACTTGCCGCGGCCATGGCAGGGGCAGAAACCTGCAGCCCGCGCCGCCTGACACCCTGGCCCCAGATCTGGCCTCGACGCCGCCGTCCCTGGCGACCAAGGCGTGCCCACCACGTGGCTGCCTGCCACGGGGGGAGCAGAAGCGTCGGTGCTCCGCAACTGCCCGCCACGCCACCATGACACCTGGCTCCAGCGCCACAGACCGGCCCGGGGCGACGGCCAGCGCCAGAGCGTTCGAACAGAAGGACCAAGAAGGCCGCCCCCTCATGCGGCGGCGAGGGAGGAGGGTGGGGGCTGAGACCGGCAAGGATTAGGGTTGGTCCTCTGGTCGCCGCGCGAGGGCAACGCGGAGGGAGGGGGAGGGGGACCTTTGGTTTGACCTTTCGATGTGAAATATGTATGATGATTAAAGAAAAAGAACAATGGCTGGGGCAGAAACAACTATATCAGCATGGTGGCGATGAAACGAACAAATTCAGTTTACATCAAAGACTATAATCTGCACTAGCTACAGCCCTAGTTTTACTGGTTCAATGGCATATCATCCTACTTGGTAGGAGCTAGGGTTCTACCCGGTCTAGGGCGCAGCCTGTAGGGGAAGGACGGAGGAGGGCGAGGGAGATTGCGCGGCGGCCGGCGGCAGGGCGCCGTCCTTGCGGATGAGGCGGCGGCGGCGGATGTAGGCGGCGGCTAGGGTTTAGGGTTCCGGCTCCTCTGGGAGCCGGGCAATAGAATTGTCTTATTGCTTAATTCTCAAAAGAGTCTTACAACTTGTTTATATAACCACAATGTGAAATAAAACTAAGATAACTTGTGGGCTAAGCCCCTAACTAAGCCTGCCTGGCGGGCCTCCTACGGGCATAAGTCTGCCCGGTCATAACACTACTAATTGTTATACTTTTTATTCATGATAAGCTATCTCAACTACTGTTTAGTATCAAGAACATTACATTGTTATTTCACACCTATTTCATGGAAGTAGAGGGCAACGTTAGACGAGTGATTTGCGGAGGTTGTTACCTCATGAAAGATGTGTTCCATGACAAATAAGCTTCTAGCTGTCTTCTGTTGGAACCGACTACCCCTCAACTTTCTTGAACCTCTTTGGGAAAAGTTCATGTCCCTCAAGCCAAACTTCTTGGTGCATTTGTTCCCATATTGCTTCAAACTGGCTCTGATATTTATCCTGTATCCATGCCTGAATCTCAGGATAAAGAAAATCTGGATCACCTCTCCATGCATCTCTTAATGCTCTCCGGCTGTCTTTTAATTTTCCACCCATCTTCATCCTGCTAAGAAGATCTCCAACTCTTCTTTGGCTGGCAGGCTCAAGGACAGCAGATGGTGACAGAGCCAAGAACTTTTGAACCACCCTTAGACATGGCAAGACATCCCCTTTCAGCAAAGCCCATGCAAATACCTGCAACCGCCTGGTGGGGTCTTCGATGGGTAAACTGTGCAGCGGAAGCTGCCAATTATGTCTAGAAAAGATGGGACTAACATAACAGTAGACCTGGTCATTCTGAGGCTCGTAATAGGGTTTTGGATCTTCCAGTGGCGCTGAGAAGGTGCAGAGAGAACTAGCATATTTGAAAAGCCATCCAGGCTTTACACTGGTCACACCATGCATGTACAATCTCTTTGTATTTAGTAGTTCCGAGTAAACTACAAATTCTGGTGGAGTTTGGGCAACAGAAGATGATCGGTGGAGATATATTGTATCATCGAGGATGCAAGATTGATAACGTCCAGCTCGAACCTTTCGATCCTCTTTCGACAATCCAGAAAAAGTGTTAATCTTCTTTGCAACCCTATCGGCCCACCCAGCACATATACCTTGCCCAAGAAGTTCCTCTTCATTCAGCATTGGTTTTTTGTCGGTTTCACTCCTCCAGGCCTGTTCAACATCCTCAGAACCTCCATAATTCCAAGAAAATTCATCACAGAATTTGCTATGGTGAAATATTAATCGAAGAAGCTGCTTTCTCAATTTTGACATCTCTTCCATTGTTTTGAGGTGAAGTGAGTACTCTCTGCAGAATTCCACTGGGTTCCTTGAACACTCAAATGACCGCAAAGCATGAGAAATGGTTAGAGCATCACTACTAGGGATGGAAAAATCTTTGCGTGCCTCTCGAACCATGGCCTTGAGCTTCTTCTGTCTCCTTCTTTCATCTTGATCCTTATGTTCTGGATCAGGGCCATCCTGGTTTGATTCTCTACTAGTGTCTCCCTGAATGAGAAAAGGATTTGCATAACTCAAAGCTGATGCAGCAGCAGTTGCATATCCCAGTATGAAGTTAGATCTAGCATAGCCTTGCTGGCTCTTCAAAATTTTAATTATTGTCAGAAGAAGACGCGAATGTCGTGGGCTCATGGGGTATTGCGCCATAGCCTTTCCCATTGATGTAAGTTTTTCTTTGCTGTCAAGTGCTTCTAATGTCTTCAAGCAACGCTTAGCTTCAACCAAACTTTCATCGTTAGGAGGCGTAGGGAAAGGAAAGTTTTCAACCTGCAATTATCATATTTGCACGAAAATTAGAACAAAAGGCAACACATCATAAAAGATGATTAAAAAAGATAAATAACTTTTAAGCGCATTACCTTATCAATTTTCATAAACTTGAGCATAAGCACAAGGCCATCAACTGGCATTTTCTTGATCTCTGGCTCAGAGAACTCAGGAAATAAATCATCTTTACCATATGCTGCACCTGAGTAGAGACGGTAACAGTGCCCAGGCCCAGTTCTTCCAGCTCTCCCAGCACGTTGGGATGCTGACACCTTGCTTATCCACTGGACTTCATAACTTGCCATCCCCGTAGCATGATCATAGTTCTTAACCTTTTCTTTTCCAGTATCGACCACATATGTTATACCAGGAATTGTTAAAGAGGTTTCTGCAACATTAGTTGCCACAACAACTAATCTTTCCTCTTCAGGAATATCGCGAAACACTCTAAGCTGCTGCGAAGCTGGTTGCATTGCATAAAGTGGTAAAACACGAAGCCTACCGTGTGAAACAGATGTAGGTTCTGTACGTTTACTGAAAGAAGGATTAGAAGGGTTTGACTTTTCCGCAATTGTCACATTGCTCGATTCCTCAGCAGCTTCCGATTCTCCTGAAATCCCTGATATAGCTTTAAAGGATGCCTTCAGTACAGATGAACTCTCAGCATGTTTCAAAAATGATGATACTGGTCCATCTTCTGTGGTCTCATGTGCAGCGGAATCCTCATCGCTGTCAGTATCAGTCTCACTCTCTGTTTCAGCATCAGAAGAATCGACATTTAGTCCATCATCCATTTCATCTTCAACATATGAGGAAAACATGTCCTCTTGGTGCTCAGCTTCAGTTCTATCAATATCATATGCTTCAAAAATTTCCTTCTCATCTATTTCTGGTCTTGAACCACACTCATCTCCAACCCTTTCAGGCTTCTTACCAATTTGCCCTTTGGATGCTCTTTGCAGTTTCTTACATAAATAATCAACTTCTCGTTGTCCAGTAACAAATACAAGGATTCCACCTGGTGGTAGACTCTTGTGGATTGACAGAACCTTTTTATAAGCCTGTGCTAAATAATCATCATGTGTCCTCTTCGTGAAGTGAATCGTTACTGGAAATTGCCGTTGTTATGGCGCTGCTAGAAGGAGGGCGCGAGAGGGCCGGCCCAGGGCCTTTTGCCCACGGCCGGGCAAGATGGAAGGGATTTCCTTCTTAATTCTTGCTTGATTAGATTGATACATCTCCTCTCTTTATATAGAGAGGTTTACTTGACTCCCAAGCAAGGCTTACTTGACCCCTAAGCAAGCGACCCTTATCTCTAATTAACCCTAAGACTAACGGGCTATACCGCCAGCCCAGGCCATTAGGCCCATTACGTACTCTAACACTACACCCCACCTGGACATGCAGCTTGTCCTCGAGCTGCAGCCTAACCAACTTATAACCATGACTCGACGCAACACAGACCTAACACCTAAAAACAAGCCTTTTACATCTCGGCTTGTTTTATTACTCTCAACCTGAAATGGACTGGGATGATTTATTTTGGACCTCTTAACAAAAAGTGGATACCATCCGCACGTCGGACGTGCACGTGTACAGCCACCTGGATCCCATGGACACCATCTGGACAAAAGGAGTGCATGTGTATGGCCACCTGGAAGTGGTCGCAAGAGCGACCAGCAGAGGCGCCCTCGCGGCGGCCGGTGGCGGAATGTAGTGGTGCTACGCGGTGCGCTCCTGTCGGTGACACCATGCCTTCTCCCTGCCGGACGGCTGTTGGTCGGCACCGCACATAGAAGAGTGGAGGGCTGTCGATGGAGAATGGCGAGGAGGGGTGCGCCTCCCGAACCGCCGATGTCGCAGACTTTGAGGGCGCTGTCCGTGGGGAAAATAGCATGCCCAAGATCCCCGACGCAGTGGACGAGATCGAGGTCCTTTGCGCAGCGAAGCGCAACTGGGAGGAGCGGCAGCTGCAGACCACGCAACTCCCGCACACGCCGACGCGCTAGGAGGCCGCGTGCAGCAGCCTGCAGCCTCACCGCCGCCGACACATGGCAGGTAGTGATCCAAGCTGCAAGCGGTGACAGCGACGGCGGGAACTTGATCTGCTGGATGGGGACGCCCTGGGGAAGCGGTGATGGCGACGGCGGGAACTTGATCTGGTGGATCGGGACTCCCATCGGCGCGGTCGATGCGGGGCCGGAGCTGACCTGCGATGGTTGCTGCAGTTGCAGCGGCTGCTGCGGCGGAGGTCGCCAGAAGCGGTGGCTGCAGCCAGGGCGGGGCGGTGGTGGCGGTGGATAGCAGCTGCTGCAGCGGCCCGGTGAGCGCGGCGGAGGCCATCTGGTGCAGCGGCTGCCACGGCAGCCAGGACGGGGCGGTGGTGGTGGTGGATGGCAGCTGCAGCGGCTGCTGCTGTAGCCCGGCGGAGGCCGCCTGGTGCGGCGGCTGCCACGGCAGCCAGGACGGGGCGGTGGATGGCAGCTGCAGCGGCAGCCCGGCGAGCGCGGCGGGGGACGCCTGGTGCGGTGGCAGCCACGGCGGCGCGGTGGCGGTGATGGGCGGCGCAGCCGGGTGCGGCCCGTAGGACCCGGCCAAGAACAGGCGGATCTCCTGGACCGCCTGTGTTAGGTCCCGCAGCGCCCCGGACACCTCCTCCGGGGTGAGGACGACGGGAGAGGGCGCAGCGGAGAATCCCAACGCGGGCAGGAGTGGGGCGACGGTCGTGGTGGTCGCCTCCGACGAGGTGACCGGCAGCGGAAGAGACGGGTTGGGCGGCGGTGAAGACATGATCGAACCGAAGCTAGCTGATACCAAATTGTTATGGCGCTGCTAGAAGGAGGGCGCGAGAGGGCCGGCCCAGGGCCTTTTGCCCACGGCCGGGCAAGATGGAAGGGATTTCCTTCTTAATTCTTGCTTGATTAGATTGATACATCTCCTCTCTTTATATAGAGAGGTTTACTTGACTCCCAAGCAAGGCTTACTTGACCCCTAAGCAAGCGACCCTTATCTCTAATTAACCCTAAGACTAACGGGCTATACCGCCAGCCCAGGCCATTAGGCCATTACGTACTCTAACAGAATCGTTACTGGAAATTGCCGTGCAGGTATCTCTACAGTTGGTGGAATCACATCAAACAATCTTCTGTTTGAAATAAATTCCTTTAACTGCAAGGTAGCACTCATCAGCACCACTTTCAGCTGACTAATCATATCTTCTGGCTTAATGTTCTTTCCAGAGCGTATTTTTTTCTGTTGATCTGCATATATATCCTTTGACATGCACAGAAGTTAGCCATGCCTGCACGTTTTGGCTTTAATCAAAAGGAAAATGGGGTAAGTTCTTGAGATTCTAACCTTGCGAAGCTTTATAATTCTACAAAGCATCCCAATAAGTATATCTGTGTTCAAACTCCTTTCATGTGCCTCATCCAAGATGATCACGGAATAGTGCTTCAACAGAATGTCACTCTGTAAAAGATCAGTAAGTCGTGTGATAAGGAGTTTCAATCTTGTTACGTAAGACACAGCTTCAAATATTATTTTTTTGAACGGGAGCTTCAATTAAAAAAACACATGCATTTCAGAAGAACAAATCACTTGATGCATAGATAAAATCTGTAAATTATACAATTACAGGTAGACAACTGACTGTGTATAATGATACAATTATGGAAGACGACTAACTGAGAGACAGACTAAACCACTAAAGGCAAGTTTAAACCTCATTGTAATTTATAAATTTGAGTCATCTGCTGTTATGGCCGTAAAAGTGTCAGATATACCATTTTGTTGCATTGCTGGTCATGGTTTTCTTTTTTAGAACGAGTTATCAGTATATTACAACAAGAAACTTTTAACTCAAAGTTGAATGATTGAACAAAATAGACTGGTAGGAGTAACCAGGAAAAGTAAACATATACAAAACCTGGATCTCTCGCAGCAAAATGCCATCTGTCATAAACTTGATGGAGCATTTACTTCCAACTTCTTTATCATGCCTAACTTGAAAACCGACCTCCTTTCCTAGCTTAAGTCCTAACTCATAAGCCACCCTCTTGGATGTGGCAAGAACAGCAACACGCCGTGGTTGGGTGATCCCAATCATCCCTTTTCTACCAGCTCGATTGCTTGTGCCAAAGCCGGCTTCATATAAGAACTACAGAACACAGATAGCTTAAAGAGCAATGAAAAAGTTGGCAGCTACTTAACACAAGCAGATAGGATCAAAACTCCTAGTTTAAACCAATGTTTAAGAGAAACCATGTGTGGGCATACTCACCTGAGGGACCTGAGTAGTTTTACCACAGCCTGTTTCTCCACATAGAATTACCACAGAATTTTCATAGATAGCTTCCATTATTTCCTGCTCCATCATTATTATTGGGAGATCCCTCCTCGCCTTCTCAACCTCCTGTGGTCTTGACACAGGCACCACAATTGGAGGATTGAAGCATTCTTGTAAAGCAGCTTCACTTTGTTGTAGCTCTTTATCCTAACAAAAGGATAATGATTGAATTAACTCAGAACATGACACCAGCTTCTTATTCCCGGCCACTTACAAAATAGGCAAATCTAGAATGCCTTTAGATCAGTTAGATAGTTAATGAGTCGAAAATAGTGGAGATGCCGAAGATAGTTGAGATGTGGACCAATTACCTGCAAATCTATCTCTGCGGCAGAGCAATTTTGCACGGGTGACTGAATCGGCTGATGTGCCAAAATGTCAGCATCATCATTAGTCTCCTCGGTTTTTTGTCCCAGAATGATCTGGCGTACCGAAATGCCAGCATCGTCATTAGTCCCTTCAGTTTTTTGTTCCAGAATGCTCACGCCAAGATCCATCATAGGTTCCATCGAATCTTTCTCATGATTCTTTCGTTCACTGCCAGGATGATCAAGTTTTGCTGCCTTAATAAACTTCACTGGGGAAACTTCTGGCACAGCTTCACTGTCTCCAGGAACTCCTTTCCGATCACAGTGTTTCTTGAATAGCAAAAGTTCTTCAGGAACGTCTAAACCATGCTTGGAGAACTGCACAGCACGCCTAAATTTTTCTTTCATAGTCGCAGCCTGTAGTATAAAAATATCATGAGAGAAATAACTTTGCAGTGACATAGTAACCAATCCACATGTCACAGATAGATCTACTGTACTTGTCCAACAGAGCACGTAGTATCCAGCAGTGAAAATACATTATCAGCAATCATGTGCTTCCTATTATGCAGGGACAGTTTCATACAAAGTCGTTAGAGAAAACACAAAACCATCATAGAAAATATCACGACTCTAAACAGAACCAAATAAGACGAGCATACTGTAAAAATTCGATGCTTTTTGCTTGCAGTGCCTTCTTTTGCTTTTCCTCCTGGGAACAATTAGGCAGGCATTAATGCTGATATAAAAACTAAAGCTAACTAGTTAAAAAAAATCTACTACATGGCAAATGGCAAGGTAAGGAGGCGCACCTCCAATTTCTGCATTTTTTTTAGCTGGGTCTTGCTCATCTTAGGGTCTTCCTTGCTCTTGCTTTTCTTGCCATCCTGGCAATTCAGTGGTTATAGGACTCCCATAGTCACATCCTAACATCGGTTGAGAAGGAAACCCAAGAAAGAGGGCCCAAATAAATTTGGCATTACCTTGCCTATCCCTTGTGTTTTGTTCTTCCTCTTGCAGGGAAGAATCAGCGCGTTGCTATCCTCCTCCATGCTCTAACTGCAATTAAAGCAAATTGACAGAAACGTCACATACAGCGTGAGGGATACCAGTGTGGCATAGCCAGGATTCGAGCAATCCACATGCCCGAAAATAAGCGCTTATAACATTGCAAAAAAAAAAGGTACCCATACCATAGCAAAAAAAAAAAGTACCCCTCGATTACACAACAGTTATATGATTTGAACTCTGCCTAATGATCCAACAAAATAGATAGAACATGGCAAAAACAATAACAGTTTATTTGATCTCTTCATCATTTACTTCTATAATATGAATTGACAAGAAAATACATACATTCAAGGCTTCAAGCTTATTGCTATAATAACTATAAAAACAGAAAATCGGATCAAATCAGCGAGACAATGAGACTCGTTGGGATTGTGGTCCTGGGGAAATCACCGTCGATAGCAGCTTAGTGACGATACGGTGGGGAATGCGTCGATTGCTCGATCAGCAGGCGGCCGCGGTGGCGCAGTGCCGGAGAGGGGGCAGGGGCGGCGCGACGGCTGAGCGGCGGCGGCTGAGAGTACGTGCGTGCATAGGCGGCGCCGCGTACTGGATTAGTTCTCTCTCTGGCACAGCGAGAGAGAGAGAGAGAGAGAGAGAGAGAGAGAGAGAGAGAGAGAGGATGCTTTCTTCTGGAGGGCGCTAACGCGGAGACGTAGGAGGGATGAGGTGGAGTCTGCGCAGCGGGAACGGAGGTGAGCAATGGGACTGGCGGCGCCGGCGCGGCTCTGGCGTGTCGACAGAGGAAGACAAACTGAACTACCGCGCCGACTATTTCTCGCATTAAGCGAGACCGTAGCAATTCTCGCTGAAGGGTGTACACTAATTGGGCCGGCCAATTTGCACGTACAATTAAATCTTTTTTGAGCAGTTCACGTATAGCTAATTGAAAAAGAGAATAAAAATGGAAGAAGCGTGGATCGATCCCTGGTCGAGCCACTGCGCCCGTGTCTCGCACGTGATAAGCGTTAGGCGCTTGCCTACTTGAAGTGAAATAGTGAACCCGCACGTGCAATACACGTTAATATTTAGATAATATATTAATTGTACTTGAATATTAGGTATATTATTATTTGTGTGATAATTCTGTGATTATTGTAATATTTGATATGATATTAATTGCATGTTAAACATGTTGAACGCTCGCCATTAGAGGAGTGTAGGTCATTGGATTGACCTGGTTTGATGGCCGAGATAATTTGGATCTATTGGATCTACTCTTTTGGGTCTTTTTATATTGGTACATAGATATAGATGAAGCCAGTTTTTTATTGGTTTTATCCTTTTTCTGTTTTTCTTTTTGTTTTTTGACAGGGTCTTCTTCGGTTTATGTTTGGTTTTATTTTTCTTCTCCATTTGTTTGCTTTTTTCTTCTCCATTTTTTGTCTTTATGTTTGTTTTTGTTTTCATTCTACATTTATGTATATGTCAAAAACATTTTTTAATACATGTTTAACTTTTTTAATATAACATTTTAAAGTACAAGATTAACATGTTTCTATACATGTCTAACATTTCTCAAATGCTTGATTAATTTTCTTTTAAATACTTCTCTAACATTTTTCAAATGTTTGATTAACATTTTTTCGAATACTTGTACAATGCTTTTTTCAAATACTTGTTCATCATTTTTCTAAATATATGGTTAACATTTTATTATGCGCATTAAAAAAATCCATATGCTTGATTAACATTTTTAAAGTATTTGCTAAATTTTTGTTAAATACTTGATTAACATTTTGTATACAACAATAAAGTCTTTAGTTCCAAACAAGTTGGGGTAGGCTAGAAGTGAACCCATAAGATCTCACAACCAACTTATGATTCTGGCACATGGATAGCAAGCTTCCACACACCCTTGTCCATGACTAGTTCTCTGGTGATACTCTAACCCTTCACATCTCTCTTTATAGACTACTCCCATGTCAAGTTCGGTCTACCCCGATCTCTCTTGATATTATCAGCACGCTTTATCCATTCATTATGCACTGGTATTTCTGGAGACCTGCGCTGAATATGCGCAAACCATTTCAGGCGATTTTGGACAAGTTTCTCTTCAAGTACATTATAATAAAATTCATCATTTTTTAATACATGGTCAACATTTTTCTATACACACTTAACATTTTTTGAAATGCATCATTAACATTTTTTAAAACATTATGTAAAGTATATTTTTGTAATATATATCTTTGGAATATTTGGAAGCATAATAAAAAGTAAAATAAATAAATTAAAAAAGAAAACATAAACAAAAACGAGGCACTGGCGTCCCGCATATTGGGCCAGCCCTATAAGCTCGTCGACTACGAGGCGTTCAGCGAGGCGGCAGTTGGGACCTCCTATAGGCAATTTCTATGCGAAACTTGTTAATGTGCATTTCATTAACTGACGTTGAAGGCGCTCTTACATAGACCGGCCTATATATTATTTGTGTAAACTCCTTTAACAATTTTCAAAACATTATGTAAAATATATTTTTGTAATATATATCTTTAGAATATTTGGAAGCATAACCGAAAGTAAAAAAAGAAATGAAAACCAAAAACAAAACGAGGCACTGGCGTCCCGCATATCGGGCCAGCCCATACGCTCGCTCAACTTCGAGGCGTTCAGCGAGGCGGAAGTTGGCATCTCCTATAGGCCACTAGTAGAACGTTCGTGCATTGCTACACGCTACAATACATATATATTTGAGTGACTAAACAACAATTATCATGTGAACCTATGTATCTCGGTCCCTCACGGCCTCCACTCACCCTTTCTTCTACTCTCTCTCTCGCTCTTTGTAGCCGTTCGAGGGATGGACATGGATGTTGGGCATGTCCCATGTGTAGGGTTGGTAGATACAAGAGGAATAGGGGACTCCCAAGATTCTTTTCTAAATTTTGTTTAACTCAGCATCATCTCCTTTTTATTTCAACTCATATATCTAAAAAAAAATATTTTGTAAAATGACACTATTTTATATCACCCTCTGTAACATCCCAAATTTTCAATTTGGAATGTTATACATTAGATCATCATTACATATCATATTTTACTGCATTTTGACTTGATCCTAGAAATTCTACACAACTCAAGGACCAACAGAGAGAGTTTGGGATTTCGTTATTTTCATATTTGAGTTTTCTTAAATTTTTGAAAAGAGGATCGTTTGATTTTAATTATTTTCTCTTCGAATATTCCTTTTATGAAAATAAAAGAGAGGGGATAAAATGACTTCCCAAAAATAAAGAAATATTGGAGATTTAATAATAACATCAAATAAGATTTTATTCAGAGTTTTTATCGTTATTTTATTTGAATTAGGAAAATATGCGTTTTTCAAAATTGCATTAGAGACCCAAATAAATGTTCACCTTGTCCGTTAGATTTTTAGAGGACAGGGAGAATTTATTTCAGGATTTTTGGAGCCCGTTTAGTATTTCTTTTCTCTATTTTTCTAAGCGGATTTTTTAAAAGTCAACCGACCTAACCGGGCCGTGTCCGACCTGGACACTAGCCCGGCCGGCCCTTTAAAGCTGTAGAGGCCCGAGCCAGCGCCACCCCGCCCGAAAACCCTAGCGCCGCCCGAAACTCGCCGCCGCCATCGGAACCCTGCCGCCGCGACGCCGTCCCGAGCCGCACTGCAGCATCGCCTCCTCCCCGCAGCGCCGTCGCCGCCCCGTTCCACGCCACGCCGCCGCCGGTACCCCTCGCCGCCGACGCCGCAAGCCGTCGGAGCCGCCGCCGACCTCGTCGGACCTCGCCGAGGTTGTTCGCCGACGCTGGTTTTCTTCGGAAACCCTAGTTTTAGATCGGTTTTATTTTTTTCCGGTTTATTTATTTAGCGAACGCCCGTTCGTACATTCTTTTAACGAACGGGTTTCACCCATTAACCGCAGACAACGAACGTTCGTTCATTAGCCTGTTCGTCAGTTTTCTTTTTCCAAGGTTTGTCCACGATTATTTTCGATCGTGATTTCTGCCCTAATCTTCGTTCTAGTATAACTTTTCGCTCGTTTATCGGAATCAGGCGATTCAAGTGCCTAGATCTTCGTCTCGAAGCCCTCTTTCTGTTTAACCAACTTGAACAAGATTTTGCTGCTGTAAAATTTGACTTTAGTCCAGATTAGTAAACAGATTTTGTTTCTTTCGCAGTTTGAGTTTCTTTGCTTCGTTTGATTTGATTCTTTTTGCAAACCGGAGTTCTTAAGTTGAATTTTCTGGTTAGATCTCTTATTTGAGTTTTAACCGTGCTTCTAGTTGAGTGCTTATTGTATGCTTGTTTATTTGCGATAGAGTACCCGGAGTGCGAAGCATGCTACTATGAGTCTCTAGGTTTCGTGGATCATCAGCAAGGCAAGTAACACTTTGATCATACCTCTTTACTACCCAATTTTATTGCATTAGATCAATCCTCAAACACTTGCATGATTAGGATCTGATTAAATTGTGGGTTTTGGGAAGTAGTTGAGGTAGTACCTATTCACCTGTTTATTATTAAACCATGGGAGTTACTTCTACGCCGCTTATATTGCTATGCTATGCTCGTAGACGTGGATTGGGTTTGAGTGTATTCATGACAGATGTGAGTTGTTTATTAACGGTTCAACTTAAGGTGGCAATTTGAATACACATCTGGGTGGATTGCTTGTGGGCACTTGGAGAACCCAGTGTTGTCCTAGGATATCCCGGAGGACCCGTGTGATCATCCTACGACCCGCCACCCAGGCTCAAAGGGATCATAAGATTATTCATGCTAGAAACTTCCGTGTGCAGCCACATGCTATTATGGGCTCTAGCATAGTTGAGTAAGTTGCGTGAAGCTCTTGAAGAGGTAGACTAGCAGATGTAGTGGGTTAATGCTTCAGAAAGACTGTGTCTCGAATCTTCGACCATGGATGTATTCGAGTCTTGTGGGGAAAAGTGCGCAAACCTCTGCTGAGTGTATAAACTAATCATGGTTAGCCGTGTCCCCGGTTATGGACATCTTGAGTATCTGGTTCTTGAATTGTCATGATTGATCTCATCACTCTTAATATAATTTGATTGGGTTAAATGATGATGTTTAATTGGGATTGAGTTGGAGGAACCTTCTCAATGTTTAACAACTACCATGATAGTTAAATAAAATTTATTCCTTTGTTGTAGGGAAAAATTGGCTTTTCACAAAAACATATTACCATACAGCCTCCACCAGCCAAATATGCATGTAGTGATAGCCTTTATTCTGCTCATTATTCTCTTGTGTTACCTTGCCAGCATATTCCATGTGCTAACCCGTTTCGAGCTGCAATGTTCATGTTGTAGACTTTTTAGACGACGAGAAAGGAGCCATAGGTTGTTGTCTTTCACTCAGTGATGCCGTTGGAGTTGATGGACTCACTTTATCTTCCAAGGCTTCCGCTGTTATCGTTTTAGATGGCCTTAAGCCATACCTATTGTTTTAAGTTCTCTTTTGAGACATTCGATGTAATAAGTGTGTGATTGCTACTCTATTATAAATCCTCAAGTACTGTGCGTGTCAGCATTACCGATCCAGGGATGACACTGATGCACAGAGATCGGACTGTTTGAGGTCTGGTCGCTACAAGATGGTATCAGAGCACACGCTGACTGTAGGACACGACCACTAAGCTAAAACCCTAGATCACTACTCTCTTCTCATTTCTGACTCCTCTCCCTTTTCTACTCTTTAGGATGGCGGACATGAGGAACAAGTTTGCACAACCGGATGAAGACACACCCTTTGAACGACACTTTAAGGAAGTCACTAAGTACCTGAACATAGGAATACCAAGCTTCACTGGGACCTACAACGTCACTTTACCAGAAGAGAAGCGCTGGATGATCCAAGTTCAAGTTCCAGAAAGGACGTTCATGCCAGTCACTAAGCCCATAGAGTTTTCCTTTGATGCACCCACCTGGTGTCTAGGCAAGAGCATGGCAGCCCACATCACCATGGGACGCATTAGAGAAGTTTACCACAAGGATCTCAAGGATACTATCTACCAGATTTGTGGGCGCCGAGATGAGCAATGGTAGATGATCAGCACCAGGAAGGATAGGTCCATTGTAGCTTTCATCCAGGAGTTAAACCAGCACATTCATCGCCAGGAGAACCAGATGATGCACAGGCATGATAGATCTGAAGAAGGCAATGACCAGGATCATCGAGCTTGAAGAGGAACTCAAGGCTACACACGACGATTACGAGGAGGAAATCATCGTGCTAGTGGAGAAGAATGATGATCTGATAAGGAAGCTAGGAGTATTCATGGGAGACCCCGCGCCGGGAGGAGAAGACGACGATTCCACTTGCCCGGAGAACTACATCATCATCGATGACACCGACCTGACGATAGCGATGATGACTTTATTGATGAAGCTGGAGCGGATATTATGGAGTCTTCCACCGATCAATTTTTCTAGTCGACCACCATATCAGTAGTAGAATTCCACCATGTATATAGTATAGTCCGAGCACTTTTGTAACGATAGTTAGACCGATTATATGCTCTTGTTTGAATTGATTGAAGTGATATGTTTGTGTTTGTCTCATGTGCATATGGGTAGTGTTTCCCCTAGCCCCCATTCTACTATGTTTTCTCATCTTTTCTAAACCCATCAGATGCCTCCGAGATGCGACAATGGATTTGCATTCCCACCGGAGCTCACCCAGTTGATCCAGCAGTAGAATGCTTTGATGCAGATACTAGTACAGAATCAGAATCAGGGGAACAACAACAATAACAACAACCCACCACCACCACCACCTGTTGATCACTTAGCCCGTTTTCTAAGGCTGAACCCGCCGGTGTTCTCCAGTAGCACCGAGCCGATAGTTGCAGACGATTGGCTCCATAAGATTGGAAGGGAGTTGACCACTGCAGGATGCATAGATGCGGAAAGAGTGCGTTTTTCCGCCCATCAGCTTGATGGACCCGCAGCAGCTTGGTGGGAGAATTACACTGTCACCTATGCCATCGACACTGTTACATGGGACCAGTTTCAACAGGACTTTCGCACCGCCCATGTATTAGCAGGAGCTATGGCCATGAAGAAGCGCGAGTTTCGCAACTTATGCCAAGGAGGACGCACCGTCGGCCAGTATGTGGATGACTTTAGTAAGCTAGCACGTTATGCCCCAGATGACGTTGCCACAAATGCCGCGAAGCAGGAGAAGTTTCTGAAAGGATTGAATGATGAGCTGAGCATGCAGTTGATGGTAGCAACTTTTAATAACTATCAACAGTTGGTAGATAGTGCTCTCATGATTGAAGGGAAGCAGCAGCAGATTGACAACCACAAGAGGAAGTATGGACACGGGAAGTATAATTCTGGAGCTCAGCAGAGACCCCGTTTTACCACAAAATCAGGAGGACCCCTTCAACATAACCATGGAGGTCACAGTCACAATGGAGGGATTCCGCACAACCATAGTGGCCCAGGAATGGAAATGGTAGTGGAGGAAGCAACGGCCAAAACCGTACCAACCCAGCAACGCCCGCCAAGAAGGATCTAAGTCACATTACTTGTTTCAAGTGCGGGAAGAATGGACATTATGCCACAGAATGTTCTGAAGCAAACAATGGAAATGGCAATGGAAGCTCTGGGAAGAAGCCCAACCCTTTCAACAGGGGACAAGTGAACCACGTTAGCGTGGAGGAGGTTGAAGCGCAACCCGATGCAGTAATAGGTAAGTTTATGATTAAGTCATTTACTGCAATCGTTCTTTTTGATACTGGTGCATCGCATTCATACATATCAAGAGGATTTGTGGATAAGTTTAAACTGCCAACCCAAGCCCTTAGGACACCCATGTTAGTAACCTCGCCAGGAGCAGAGTATATGGCTAGCATATGGTGTGATCGGTTACCATTAAGGATTGGTAACTACCTGTTTCCCTCAGACCTAATAGTATTGGAGTCACAAGGACTGGATGTGATATTAGGCATGGATTGGTTATCGAAGTATGGAGGGAACATTGACTGTGCCAGTAAGTCGATTTTGCTTACCACCCCAGAAGGAAGAAGGATCAAATATGTATCCAGGCATGTGCCGAATAGGACTCAAGTGAATTCCTTATCAGGAGTTGTACAGTAGGAAGTACCAGTGGTGAAGGATTTCCCAGATGTATTTCCAGAAGAGTTGCCAGGCATGCCACCGGATAGGGACATCGAGTTTTTGATTGAGCTTTTGCCAGGCACAGGGCTAATATCTAAGAGACCGTATCGGATGCCCGCTAAGGATTTAGAGGAAATTAAGAAGTAGATTAAGGAGTTACTGGATAAAGGTTATATTCACCCAAGCTCGTCACCTTGGGGGTCACCGGTACTTCTAGTGGAGAAGAAGGATGGATCGTTGAGGATGGTTGTTGATTATCGATGATTGAATGAAGTGAAGATCAAGAACACGTACCCACTGCCGATGATCAATGATTTGTTTGAACAGCTGCAAGGAGCTAAGGTGTTTTCCAAGATCGATCTGCGATCAGGGTACCACCAGCTGAAGATTCGAGAGCAAGATATACCTAAGACAGCTTTTACCACAAGGTACGGGCTATATGAGTATACCGTTATGTCATTTGGTCTAACTAACGCACCCGCCTACTTTATCAACATGATGAACAAGGTGTTTATGGAGTTTTTGGATAAGTTCATCGTGGTGTTCATTGATGATATCTTGGTCTACTCGAAGAATGAAGAGGAGCATAAGGAGCATTTGTGTTTGGTACTTGGAAAGCTCAGAGAACATCAACTATATGCCAAGTTCGGCAAGTGTGAGTTTTGGTTGAAGGAAGTCGGATTCCTCGAACATGTTATATCCGGAGAAGGATAGCCGTAGACCCTACCAAGGTTGTCACTGTGACAAATTGGGAAGCACCCACGTCAGTTGGAGAGATCCAGAGTTTTCTTGGACTCGCAAGATACTACCGGAGGTTCATTCAGAATTTATCGAAGATTGGAAAGCCCATGACGGAGTTGTTGAAGAAGGACACCAAGTTCAAATGGACTGAGGAATGTGAGGCCAGTTTCCAGGAGTTGAAGAAACGCTTGGTTACAGCTCCAGTGTTGATTCTTCCAGATCAACGCAAAGATTACCAGGTGTATTGCGACGCTTCTCGGCGAGGACTTGGAGCATTGCTTATGCAGGAGGGAAGAGTTGTTTCTTATGCCTCACGACATCTTAAACCCCATGAGTTGAATTATGCTACCCATGATTTGGAGTTAGCGGCCGTAGTGCATGCGTTGAAGACATGGAGACATTTTCTCATCGGAAGCCATTGTGAGGTGTACACGGATCACAAGAGTTTGAAGTACATCTTCACGCAGAAGGAGTTGAATCTTAGGCAAAGGAGATGGTTGGAGCTCATCAAGGATTATGATATGAAGTTACATTATCATCCCGGAAAAGCTAACGTAGTAGCCGATGCGTTGAGCCGCAAGAGTCATGTCAATACACTCATGATCGGAGAGTTACCCAAGGAGTTAGCAGAGTATCTTCGTGAGCTATGTTTGGAAATAGTTCCGAGGGGTTATGTAGCAGCATTAGAGATTCAATCTACTTTGATGGATAATATTAGGGAAGCTTAGAAGACGGACAAAGAGATTGATGAGATAAAAGAGAGGATGAGAAAAGGAAAATCTAAGGGATTTTGTGAGGATGAGCACGATATCCTATGGTTTGAAGACCGCGTATATGTGCCAAATGAACCGGAGATCAGGAAGTTGATTCTGCAAGAGGCCCACGATTCGCCGTATTTGATTCACCCAGGAAATACCAAGATGTATCTGGATTTGAAGGATAGCTTCTGGTGGACCAGAATGAAGAAGGATATTGCGGAGTATGTAGCAGTTTGTGATGTATGTCAGAGAGTGAAGGCAGAACATCAGAAGCCAGCGGGATTGTTACAACCATTGCCAATGCCCGAATGGAAGTGGGATAAATTAGGCATGGATTTTATCACGGGATTGCCCAGGACTCGTTCAGGCTATGACTCGATATGAGTTGTAGTCGGTCGTTTGACGAAAGTAGCTCATTTCATCCCAGTGAAGACCACTTACACCAGTGCAAAGTTGGCAAAGATATACATGACCAGGATCGTATGTCTGCATGGAGTTCCGAGGACCATTGTATCAGATAGAGGAACCTAGTTTACCTCATAGTTTTGGAATCAGTTGCATGAGACTTTGGGAACCAGGTTAGAGTTCAGTACAACTTTTCACCCATAGACAGATGGACAGACTGAGAGAGTCAATCAGATTCTAGAGGACATGTTGAGAGCTTGTGCGCTAGAATATGGATCTAGTTGGGACAACAATTTGCCTTAAGCAGAGTTCTCTTACAACAATAGCTATCAAGCAAGTTTGAAGATGGCCCCTTTGGAAGCAATGTACGGGAGGAGGTGCAGGACACCGTTGTTGTGGGATGAGGTAGGAGACTATCAGTTGTTTGGACCGGATTTGATTAAAGAGTCTGAAGAGAAGGTTAAACTGATACGCGATAGACTCAAGGTAGCCCAGTCCAGGCAGAAGAGCTATGCGGATTCTAAATGCAAGGAGACAGTTTACGAAGTCGGAGACAGAGTGTATCTTCGTGTATCACCACTTCGAGGAGTGAAGCGTTTTGGAGTTAAGGGAAAGTTAGCACCACGTTTTGTGGGACCATACAAAGTTTTGGAACGTATGGGAGAAGTTGCGTACAAGTTGGAATTGCCCGAAGGATTGTCAGGAGTTCACGATGTGTTCCACGTTTCTCAGTTGAAGAAGTGCCACACAGAGATGGCTGATATTCCTTTGAGAGATACAGTACCTTTAGAAGCGATTCAGTTGAATAGTGATTTGACCTACGAGGAGAAACTAGTCAAGATTCTTGATTTTGCCAGCCGAGTCACACGCAGTAAGGTTATCAAATTCTGCAAAGTTCAGTGGAGCCACCATACCGAGGATGAAGCCACCTGGGAACGAGAGGAAGACCTACGAAAGGATCACCCTCACCTATTTTCTAGCCAACCCGAATCTCGAGGGCGAGATTCATCTTAAGGGGGGTAGGTTTGTAACATCCCAAATTTTCAATTTGGAATGTTATACATTAGATCATCATTGCATATCATATTTTAGTGCATTTTGGCTTGATCCTAGAAATTCTACATAACTCAAGGACCCACGGAGAGAGTTGGGGATTTCGTTATTTTCATATTTGAGTTTTCTCAAATTTTTCAAAAGATGATCGTTTGATTTTAATTATTTTCTCTTCAAATATTTCTTTTATGAAAATAAAAGAGAGGGGATAAAATGACTTCCCCAAAATAAAGAAATATTGGAGATTTAATAATAAAATGAAATAAGATTTTATTCGGAGTTTTTATCGCTATTTTATTTGAATTAGGAAAAATATACGTTTTTCAAAATTGCATTAGAGGCCCAAATAAATGTTCACCTTGTCCGTTAAATTTTTAGAGGACGGGAAAAATTTATTTCAGGATTTTTGGAGTCCGTTTAGTATTTCTTTTCTCTGTTTTTCTGAGCGGAATTATTTAAAGAAAAAAAATTCAACCGACCAAACCGGACCGTGTCCGACCTGGACACTAGTCCGGCCGGCCCTTTACAGCCGCGGAGGCCCGAGCCAGCGCCACCCCGCCCGAAAACCCTAGCGCCGCCCGAAACCCGTCGCCGCCGTCGGAACCCCGCCGCGACGCCGTCCCGAGCCGCCGCTGCACCGCCCGCGCCGTCCCGCAGCGTCGCCGCCGCCCCGTTCCGCGCCCCGCCGCCGCCGGTACCCCTCGCCGCAAGCCGCCGGAGCCGCCGCTGACCTCGCCGGACCTCGCCGAGGTAGTTCGCCGCCACCGGTTTTCTTCAGAAAACCGATCAGTTTTTTCGAAACCCTAGTTTTAGATCGGTTTTATTTTTTTCCGGTTTATTTATTTAGCGAATGCCCGTTCGTACTTTCGTTTAACGAACGGTTTTCACGCGTTAACCGCAGACAACGAATGTTCGTTCATTAGCCTGTTCGTCAGTTTTCTTTTTCCAAGGCTTTTTCGCGATTATTTTCGATCGCGATTTCTGCCCTAATCTTCGTTCTAGTATAACTTTTCGCTCGTTTATCGGAATCATGCGATTCAAGCGCCTAGATCTTCGTCTCGAAGCCCTCTTTCTGTTTAACCAACTTGAAAAAGATTTTGCTACTGTAAGATTTGATTTTAGTCCAGATTAGTAAACGGATCTTGTTTCTTTCGCAGTTTGAGTTTCGTTGCTTCGTTTGATTTGATTCTTTTTACAAACCGGAGTTCTTAAGTTGAACTTTCTGCATAGATCTCTTATTTGAGTTTTACCCGTGCTTCTAGTTGAGTTCTTATTGTATGCTTGTTTGTTTGCGAAAGAGTACCCGGAGTGCGAAGCGTGCTACTAAGACTCTCTAGGTTCCGCGGATCATCAGCAAGGCAAGTAACACTTTGATCATACCTCTTTACTACCCAGTTTTATTGCATTAGATCAATCCTCAAACACTTGCATGATTAGGATCTGATTAAACTGTGGGTTTTGGGAAGTAGTTGAGGTAGTACCTATTCACCTGTTTATCATTAAACCCTGGGAGTTACTTCTACACCGCTTATACTGCTATGCTATGCTCGTAGACGTGGATTGGGTTTGAGTGTATTCATGACAGATGTGAGTTGTTTATTAACGGTTCAACTGAAGTGGCAACTTGAATATACATCTGGGTGGATTGCTTGTGGGCACCTGGAGAACCCAGTGTTGTCCTAGGATATCCCGGAGGACCCGTGTGATCATCCTACGACCCGCCACCCAGGCTCAAAGGGATCATAAGATTATTCATGCTAGAAACTTTCGTGTGCAGCCACAAGCTATTATGGGCTCTAGCATAGTTGAGTAAGTTGCGTGAAGCTCTTGAAGAGGTAGACTAGCAGATGTAGTGGGTTGTAGGTGGTACTGTCTACCCAGAGTAGAGAGTTAATGCTTCAGAAAGAATGTGTCTCGAATCTCTGACCATGGATGTATTCGAGTCTTGTGGGGAAAAGTGCGCAAACCTCTGCTGAGTGTATAAACTAATCATGGTTAGCCGTGTCCCCGGTTATGGACATCTTGAGTATCTGGTTCTTGGATTCTCATGATTGATCTCATCACTCTTAATATAATTTGATTGGGTTAAATGATGATGTTTAATTGGGATTGAGTTGGAGGAACCTTCTCAATGTTTAACAACTACCATGATAGTTAAATAAAATTTATTCCTTTGTTGTAGGGAAAATTGGCTTTTCGCAAAAACATATTACCATACAGCCTCCATCAGCCAAATATGCATGTAGTGATAGCCTTTATTTTGTTCATTATTCTCTTGTGTTACCTTGTCAGCATATTCCATGTGCTGACCTGTTTCGGGCTGCAACGTTCATGTTGCAGACTTTTCAGACGACGAGTAAGGATCCATAGGTCGTTGTCTTTCACTCAGTGATGTCGTTGGAGTTGATGGACTCACTTTATCTTCCAAGCCTTCCGTTGTTATCATTTTAGATGGCCTTAAGCCATACTTATTGTTTTAAGTTATCTTTTGATACATTCGATGTAATAAGTGTGTGATTGCTACTCTGTTATAAATCCTCAAGTACTGTGCATTTCAGCATTACCGATCCAAGGATGCCACTGATGCACAGAGATCGGACTGTTTGAGGTCTGGTTGCTACACCCTCCCTCTTCGTCCTCACCCAAAGGGGCAACCAATACCGGCATGCGGGCTTTTGGTGGGCGACCTCCATGGAGATTAAACAATCAATAATCATATTTTGGACTTCCAAATATGTTTTGTAAACATCATATGGAAATATTTTGCATGTATATAACGTTTGACGATGAAATACATTATGGCAGGAGCTACACACACACGCACAAATCCTGCATTCCTAATAGTCAACATCATGATTTTGTGTTTTTGTGTAGCGCTTACCATAATGTATATCATCTTCAAAAAATGCACACGTGTCGAATACATCCGTATGAACATGTATGATTTTTTTAGATTTTTTGAAACTTCAAAATATGATTAGTGAACTTTTTGTCCAACAAAATCTCCATGGAGGTCGTCATAATCAGTATAACACACAAGTATTGGGTCAATTCAATATGATATTTCTTCTAGCGTCATACTCTCAATGTTGTTTTAGGATTATCGTTACACTTAACGATATCCTAAGATCTGGAAAACATGATCACCAACAACACTTGAGCCAGTCTTAGAGGCGAGACCGGGAACCTATTGTTTACTGTTTATCATTCCACACGTGCATATGAGTTTTTCCACTGAATCCCATATTTCAGGATCATATCAGTTATAACATGTAATATAAACTCTTAACTATGAATAATGGAAATATAATAATACAATATTATTGCCTCTAGGGCATATTTCCAACAATTTATGTGCTAGCGTTTCCACTATACCAAAATCTTTATGTGATGTGCTAGGCCTTGTTGATATGGATGAATGTTCCCTTAATTTGCACTTAGCGGATTCAAATATTAAGAAACCATTGGGTAGAATAAATGATATGCTTATTCTTGCTAATAAAAATTATGTGCCCATGGATTTCATTGTGCTTGATACTGAATGTAATCCGTCTTGTCCTATAATACTTGGTAGGCCTTTCCTATGAACCATAGGTGCTATTATCGATATTGAAAGTGCTAGTGATCGACTAGAGGGGGGGTGAATAGGCGATTTTTATGAAAGTCTTCAAAACATGGAAGTTTCGAAGACAAACGATAGAAATAAACCTATTACCATGCAGCGGAAGGTAGACTACACTAGGCAAACCATAGTCAAGTATTCAATGAAGTGAAAGCACAATGACTAATAGCAGCTAGGCAGTAAAGATCAGGTAGGAAGATATTGTGAAGCCAATCAAAACAAGCAGTCACTCAATGAAGACAAAAGATAATGCAATCAGGCAATGACTTCACCAGGGCCAACAGTAAGTAAAGGAGTGGGAAGGATGAAACCAGTGACTCATTGAAGGCAATGATTTGTTGGACCAGTTCCAGTTGCTGTGACTGTAAGTGCATCTAGTGCCACCCCTAGTTGGTTTTGGAGTATTGACGACATACCTAGTTGAGGGACTAATGTGTTTGTGAGAATTGCAGGATAACACAGGTAGAAGTCCCTCATTGATTCGGTTTTCCTACCAGAGATGACCCCTAAAAATGTATGAAGACATTGAAGTCAAAGGTGGTATGTGAAGACATTCACATTGAAGACTATGACAAGAGAAGACATCGCGTGAAGACTATGGAGCGCAAAGACTTAGCAGTTTCGGCGTTCTGTGTTTTTCCTTGTTGAGTCATAGGAACCACCGTACTGTTAAGTGGGGTCCAAGAGAACCAGTCACAATGACTGAAGTGATGCTTAACCAAAATCCTATCTCTTCGAGTGAAGACTATGAGAGCAAATCTTGTCCAGAGTTGGATAAGTCAGCTTTGCATGTAACCCAAGTAAAGTTTCCGTGTGTGTTTGAAATCTGACCGTCGGAACACGTGTCAGTTCCTTAGTGACCCATGGTCATTTCGGACAAATCAGGTCGGGTTGCCTAGTGGCTATAAATAGCCCACCCCCTACAACCATAAACGGTTGGGTGCTCAGAGTTAAAGCACGGCTTTTTTAGTTTGAGAGCAACCCACCTCGAAGCCTTTGAGAGAGAATTCCTTGAGAGGATAAAGCCCTAACCACCCAGAGCCAAAGAGTGTTAGGCATCACTTAAGTCTTCTTGTCTGTGTGATCTGAAGACTTATTACACTTGAGGACTGTGAATCCTCCAGCCGGTTAGGCGTCGCATTCTGAGCATCCAAGAGTCATTGTGGATCGCCGGTGAACGAAGTCTGTGAAGGTTTGGAAGTCTACCTTGAAGACTTACCAGAGTGATTGGGCGAGGACTGGGTGTCCTTAGCTCAAGGGGAATAAGGTGAAGACGAGGTCTTCTGAGTTGAATCTCAGCCTCCCTAACCAGACGTACAGTTGTCACAGCAACTGGAACTGGTCCAACAAATCATTGTCTTCAACGAGTCACTGGTTTCATCCTTCCCTTCCCTTTACTTACTGTTGGTCCTTGTGAAGTCATTGTACGATTGCATCACCATTTGACTTCACTGAGTGATTACTTGTTTTGATTGGCTTCACAATATCTTCCTACCTGATCCTTACTGCCTAGCTGCTATTAGTCATTGTGCTTTCACTTCATTGAATACTTCACTATGGTTTGCCTAGTGTAGTCTACCTTCCGCTGCATGGTAATAGGTTTATTTCTATCGTTTGTCTTTGAAACTTACATGTATTGAATACTTTCATAAAAATCGCCTATTCACCCCCCTCTAGTCGATCACTAGCACTTTCAATTGGTATTAGAGCAAGGTACTCCCTTGTTCTGTGTGATTCGGTTTAACCACCTGGAGTTTTAGCTATGTCGACTGCAGGGATAATTAAAGTCTCCGCTGCGTGCCCCGTCTTTGATGGAACTGAATATCCCTACTAGAAGAATAAGATGCGCATGCATCTTGAAGCCATTGATGTCGACCTATGGTATGTCGTCAAGAACGACGTTCCCAAGGCTGGAGAAGGTGTCACTGCTGCTGATGTCAAGAAGTTCGTTCAACTGGACTCTACTGCAAAGAATATCATCTGTGGTCATCTGACCAAAGGACAGTATGGCCGCGTGAGTGCTTTGGAAACATCTAAGCTAGTCTGGGACTAGCTCTCCAAGGTCAACGAAGGCATCTCAACCCAGAGAGATCAGAGAATCAGTGTCCTTCGCAACCTCTTCAACCGCTTCAAGAGAAATGCAATGAGAATGTCCAGCTCACGTTTGATCGACTCACTGACATCACAAATGAGCTTCAAGCCCTCGGCGCTACTGAGATCACCAAGCATGAAGTCGTCAAGACACTCCTGAGATCACTTGACAGTTCGTTTGACACCCTAGCCCTGATGATTCAAGAACGTCCTGATTTCAAGACACTCGATCCGTCTGACATACTTGAGAGGCTCAACACACGAGTTTCAGCTTTCTGAGAAAAGAGACATCTACGGTCCCAACTATGGGCGAACTCGTGCCTTGAAGGCAAAGGCTGTCTCCTCATCTGAAGAAGAATCTGATAGCAGTTCTGATGATCCTGAAGACATTGGAAAGGAGCTTGCTATGCTTGTGAAGAAGTTCCAAAAATTCACCAAGAAGAAAGGCTTCAGAAAGTCTTCACGATCAAGCTCAAGGAATGATGAAGCTTCTGCTCATGACTACAAGAAGAGAACATGTCACAAGTGCAAGAAACCTGGCCACTACATCTCTGAGTGTCCACAGTGGGACAATGAGAACAAGAAGAAGAAGAAGAAGAAGAAGAAGAGCAAGGAGTATGACTCTGACGACAAGAAGAAGAAGAAATACTCAAAGTCTTCTTCCAAGTCTTCCTCCAAGTCTTCATCACACAAGAAGAGCTCATCTGGCAAGGCACGTGCGTTTGTTGGCAAGGAAATGGATTCTGAGGAGGAGTCCGCTTCTGAGGAGGCGGAGGTGGAGTCTGAGGAGGAGTCCGATTCTGCTGTTGCGAGTCTGGCTACAACATACGTTGCCAAGTCCATCTTCAACACTGAAGACAATGACTTCATCACCGACACCGATGCAAATGACAAGGACTACTCCGCTCCTTCCTACTGCTTCATGGCACGCGGTGCCAAGGGTACGACACCAGCTGCTTCAGAATGGATTATTGATAGTGGGTGTACAAATCACATGACTGGCAAGCGAAGCCTTCTCATGGACTCAACTTTACGTCCATCTGACAAAAGTCACATCACATTTGCTGACACTGGTAAAAGCAAGGTATTGGGTCTAGGTAGAGTTGCAATCTCAAAGGATCAACACATGGATAAAGTCATGCTTGTTGAATCCCTTGGTTTCAACTTAATGTCTGTCTCAATGCTTTGCGATTTAAACATGATTGTGATGTTTGGAAAATATCGTTGCCTTGTACTAATGGAATCTGACAAGTCTCTAGTGTTTGAAGGGTATCGGAAAGATGATTTGTACGTGGTAGATTTCTCAGCAGGACCACAACTTGCAGTATGTCTTCTAGCAAAAGCTTCTGAATGCTGGCTCTGGCATCGAAGGCTAGGGCATGCTGGCATGAGGAACCTCCACACCCTTGCAAGGAAGAAGCATGTCATAGGCATCGAGGGCGTCAAGTTCAAGAAGGACCACTTATGCGGTGCCTGTGAAGCAGGAAAGATGACGAGGGCCAAGCATCCCTCGAAGACAATCATGACAACGACTCAACCCTTCGAACTGCTCCACATGGATCTTTTCGGTCCCACTCATTACTCAACTCTTACTACTACTGCTTGTCTCTATGGCTTTGTCATTGTTGATGATTATTCAAGATATACTTGGGTGCATATAATCCTCTACAAGACTGAAGTGCAGGATGTCTTCAGACGCTTCGCCAGTCGAGCAATGAACAACTATGGCGCCAAGATAAAGCACATCAGAAGTGACAATGGCACTAAATTCAAGAACACTGGCCTAGATACATATCTTGATACCTTAGGCATCACACATGAATTCTCAGCTCCATACACGCCACAGCAGAATGGCGTCGTTGAACGCAAGAACAGAACACTTATTGAGATGGCCCGGACGATGCTTGATGAATACAAGACTCCAAGAAAGTTCTGGCCTGAAGCCATTGATACTGCATGCCATATCATCAACCGTGTTTATCTTCACAAGCTTCTGAACAAGACATCCTATGAGCTCCTTACTGGCAAGAAGCCAAACGTCAGTTACTTCAGAGTATTTGGCGCCAGGTGTTGGATCAAGGATCCACATCACACTTCAAAATTTGCACCAAAAGCACATGATGGTTTTATGCTTGGATATGGAGAGGATTCACACTCCTACAGAGTCTTCAACCTTTTTCACTATAAAGTGGTTGAAACAGTGGATGTGCGGTTTGATGAGACGAACGGCTCACAAAGAGAGCACCTGCCAAATGTGCTAGATGAAGTTCCATCCAGTGAATCAATCAAACTTATGGGAACTGGAGAAATCATACTGTCTGAAGCTGAGCCTGAAGAGGAACTTATCATCTCCGCACCTGATCAGCCTGAAGACAATGCTCAGCCTGAAGACAATCCCTCTAACGATGACAATGATCAGCAAGAGCAAAATCTTCGTCCTGTACATCCTCGTGTTGCAAATGAAGTACAGATTGAGAGAATAATTGATAGCATCAATGCACCAGGTCCACTCACTCATTCAAGGGCAACACAGCTAGCAAATTTCTGTGGGCACTTCGCATTCGTCTCAATATCTGAACTCAAGAAATTTGAAGAAGCCTTCATGGAACCTGAATGGATTCAAGCTATGCAAGAAGAGCTTCAACAGTTTGAGCTGAATAATGTATGGGAACTGGTTAAGTGTCCTAATCCTCGCAAGCACAATATAATAGGCACCAAATGGATATATCGCAACAAGCAAGATGAGCATGGTCAAGTTGTCAGAAACAAAGCTCGTCTCGTTGCTCAAGGATACACTCAAGTTGAAGGGATTGACTTCGATGAAACATTTGCTCCTGTGGCTAGACTTGAAGCCATACGCATACTGATGGCCTATGCAAATCATCATAACATACTTCTATATCAAATGGATGTGAAGAGCATTTTTCTCAATGGCAAGATTGAAGAAGTGTATGTTGCACAACCGCCTGGCTTTGAAGATCCAAAGCATCCTGACATGGTGTACAAGCTCAACAAGGCACTGTATGGCCTCAAACAAGCCCCTCGGGCTTGGTATGACACACTCAAATACTTCCTGAAGAGCAAAGGCTTCAAATCTGGTTCCCTCGACCCCACTCTCTTCACGAAGACATATGATGGTGAACTATTTGTGTGCCAAATATATGTGGATGACATTATCTTCGGCTGCACCAATCAGAAATACAGTGAAGAGTTTGGATATATGATGCAAGAGCAATATCAGATGTCCATGATGGGTGACCTGAAGTTCTTCCTTGGTCTTCAAATATGTCAGCAACGCAACGACATCTTCATATCTCAAGAGAAGTACCTCAAAGATTGCCTGAAGAAATTTGGTATGCAAGACTGCAAAGGCTTCACGACGCCAATGCCAGCCAAACATCATATGGGTCCCGACGACAATGGTAAAGAGTTCGATCAAAAGGTATACCGCTCCATGATTGGTTCTTTACTTTATCTATGTGCATCTAGGCTAGATATTATGCTTAGTGTTTGCATGTGTGCTTGATTCCAAGCGGCACCAAAGGAATCGCATCACTTAGCTATGAAGCGAATTCTTCGATATTTGGCTTACACCCCAACACTAGGATTATGGTATCCAAAGGGCTTAGAGTTTGATCTGGTTGGATTCTCGGATGCTGATTATGCTGGTGACAAGGTGGATCGCAAGTCTACATCAGGCACATGTCATTTTCTGGGACGATTACTTGTATGTTGGTCTTCAAAGAAGCAGAACTGTGTATCTCTCTCCACTGCTGAATCTGAATACATTGCTGCTAGATCTTGCTGCGCTCAGCTTCTGTGGATGAAGCAAACACTCAAAGACTATGGCATTCATCTGAAGCAAGTGCCACTCTACTGCGACAACGAAAGCGCCATCAAGATCGCCAACAACCCAGTTCAGCACTCGAAGACAAAGCACATTGAGATTCGTCATCACTTTCTCAGAGATCATGTTGTGAAGAAAGATATTGATATCATACACGTCAACACTGAAGAGCAATTGGCAGATATCTTCACCAAGCCCTTGGATGAGAAGAGATTTTGCAAGTTACGGTGTGAGCTAAATATCTTGGAATCCTCAAATGTCCTGTGATCAGGCACACATCCTAACACTTATGCATATTGATGACTTAGATGTGCAACACACGAAGTAAAGTATATCTTCAATCAATGAAGACATACATTCTAAGTGTGAATACATTAATGTGGAATTTGACTTCAGAGCACCACGATAATTGTGCGCCATGTCTGGGTCTAATACTTCCTATACGGTGGGTAACGCCACCACCAAATTCTTCTGTTTGAAGTGTTTTACCCATGGCGTTACATTTGCTATGTCTTCACATTTTGTTTGTCTTCATTCTCAACTTGTCTTCATGATTATCTTCACTATGTTGGTTTGATTGTCTTTCTCACATATATAAATACATATACTAGTGTTCTGTCCTCTACATCATTCACTTATAGCTATGTCTTCTTGTTGAATCTTTTGAACTAAGTGAATGTGATCGGACCCTAACCTCTCTATGCTTTCCATCTCAAACTCTATCTCTCCAAATCATATGCATTCTCTTGAAACTGTCGAATGTCTTCTCTGTGTCCTTGTCAGCAGAAGATACAGAGACAAACATTAAGTCCGCTTTCAATGCTAATTCCTTCACCTGAAACCCGGAGAAGTGGGAACGACCACCCGACAATCCAGGCGTGCGTGGGAACGTGGGACAACCTCTGATCTGTTGCATGATGGCCACGTGTCCTTCAGATGTGAATCGCCAGGGGCACCTATGTAATAACACTATGCCATCCCTGTCCCTATAAATACACGCCTCACCACAGTCATTATCCTTTCTTCCACTCTCGCACAAACCCTAGCACCACCGCTAGCCCTCGACGATGCCGGCGACAAGGCGCTTAGCTGTCGCGACCTCTCTGATGCCATCTTCACGCCGGCCGCGGACATCGTCTTCTCCACCGTCGCCGTAGGTGTCCTCCGTCGCCAAGTTAGGGCACGGACGATCGAACTGCTCGGCCTCCTCTTCCACTCCGTCTAGCAGTTCTTCATGTGGTAAATAAAACTTCCTTTTTACGGCCCCTTTGATCCTATAGATTCGTCACTTTCTACCACAAGTAGTTTCTGTTCACACAAGTTGGATCTATTTCATACTGCATCTCATAATATGCCTAGTATGTTCACTTATGCTTCACAAAGTAGTTAGATTCCTCACTTTTACTGATCCGTGGATTGTACAAATCTGGAACCTACTCCTTATCTATGAGTGAATGTCTTCGCACAATGAGGTCAATGTCTTCTAAACTGATTTATCTTCAAAATCTTCTGAGAATGCATATGACCTCTTCCCCTTCCCTCGCACCTTAATGTTGTCACAGGTACATGTCCGTGGGAGAATCCCTTGGTTCTCTTAGTCTGCATTCATTTGCAGAATTCTTACAACATCATATAAATTCTCCCAAAGCCAGTTCCTGTTTGTCCAGCAAGCGAAAGCCTTTGAACGTGTTGAAGCCATTCAGTTTGAAGTTCATGGCTGCAGAGAAATTAGTAAGGAAGGGTGGCAGAAAGCGTCGAGGTGAAACATCAAGAGATCTGCCCGATGACCTCTCAGAGCTGTACAAGACAGATCCAAAAGAGGATTACAATCAGCGCAAGACACGAGTCCAATGGATTCGACGATATTGGGCAGAACAGTGGTTCAAGTATAGGTTTGTGACCAAGGAATATGCTGAGAAGAATGCCATCAAGCGACCATGGGAGACATCCTATACAGAAATCTTCAACCCAGGTCCAGAGATGAAGCCATTGAACAAGGCTTCTATCCCTGCATGGTCCGTGGACCACAGCCTGCGGATGCTAACCCATCGTCATTGCTATGGTGTCGTGACGACAATCTGTTCAAGCGCAACTCCCAGTTTGCCTAGAACTCGGCGAAGTAGAACAAGAAGTCATTGGGACTAGACTTCAACCCTGGTCCCTCTGCTCCCCGTGCCGATGGCACCCGTGAAGCTGAACCCAATCTTGTTGGGCCCTTCTACAACCTGGAAGGTCTCATCACTCATATCATGGTTCAACGGACAGCCGTGGATGAGCCTGCAGATGACGCTGAATCTGATGAAGCGCCTGCACCGCCGAAGCCAAAGAAACTGAAGCAGCCTAAAGCTTCAAAGCCTGCCTCAGCACCAAAAATCTCACGAGCGAAGCCACTGGCTACTGCACCTCCTGAAGACAGTGTGCAGTCTGAAGATTTTTCACGCATCTCCAAGCCCTCGAAAGTCAAGATGCCTTTGCAACACACCAGCCAAGAACTGACTGCTGCTGCTATTCTGCGCAACGACGCTATTGATCTGTCCAGCGATGAAGATCTTGCAGATGACGCTCTTGAGCAACTGATCAAGAGCAAAGAAGAAGCAGAAATCTTCAATGATTTGCCTCTCTTTGACGTGGCAATCATCCACAACTTCATTGATGAGTGGTTTGACACGCCCAACCTCAGCTTTGAAGATCTGCAACTTCCAATTGGCCTCAGTGTCGCCTTCCATGGCGCCATTGCTTCAGAGCTAGCTCTAGCTCAGCGCATCGTTGAACTGAAGCAAAAGATCGACTTTGAGAAAGCTCAGTTCAAGAAGCACGTGGCCAAGCTCAGTGTGCAAGAGGTCAAAAATTTCAAGATCATGCTGCACAAGCTCAAAGAAGCCTTTCTCAAGAAGCGTGAAGAAGCTCAAGGTTCTCGTGAGCGCATGAAGAGCCTGGCTGACAAGAGTGTGCAAGCCTACAATGAGGCTGAGAAGCGCAAGGCCCTTGGTCGTCCTGGCATCGATCCCAGGATGGCTGCCAAGAAGAAGAAGAAGCCAGCTGTGTCCGAACCCGAAGCACCAAGGCAGGAAGCACATCCCATTGTCTTCCCAGCCAGCATGACTGGCTCGAAGCCAAAGGTCAGGTCAATCGCTTCAGAACTGAAGAAGACGAGGACTGCTGAGGCTGAAGCGAGAAAGAGGAAACATCCTGAAGCCTCTGCTGCTGCTCCCTCTAAGAAGAAGCACAAGACCAAGAAGGATCGGGCTGCTCCCACAGGGCCCTTAGTTGTTGAACCTATCTCCATGGTTCGCCCTGCCGCTGAACATCAAGAGCGCCAACTGACTGTCCATGAGCCTGCTTCCACAGAGGCTCATGAAGCTGAAGATATTCCAGCAGCTAATCCCACCGCTGCTGAAGACATTGGTCACCATGACAATGTTGAAGATGATGTAGTTCTTCCTCAGATCGAGCACAACTTGGTATCATCGCCTGTGCTTACGCACAACGAACTCATCAACATTGGTCGTTCTCTAACGCCAATTGCTCAGGATGCATCATGGGCTGATCACCCACAACAACAAGTCACACCACCCCGGCAAGAAGAAGAAGATGACTTTGAGGCCCAGCCAACTCCGTCTCCAGAGGCGTCGCCAGCGTTACGCAGGCTTTGCAAAGGACCAAGGTCTCAAGTCCCTCTTTCAAGCGTTCTAGAAGGAGAAGTGCCCCACCAATCTGTTGCACGTCAAGTGTTTCCAGATGCCACTCCTACTGTGAATGTCTCCGAGTCTGAGACTAAAGCTGCTGAAGACATTCCGGCTGCATCAGCCGACGACACACAAGAAGAAGAACGTGTCCCTACTCCCCCATTACTGAAGAAGCTGTTCTCGAGGAGAACGTGTCTGTGCCCGACCCTCCAGCTCATCAAGTGGAGGTTGAGAATCTTAAGGCTGCCACCACCAACACAAATGAAGCCAATGACGTTGTCATGGCTGAAGAAAATGTGGAGCCTGCACCAACAAATGTGCCAGAAGTCAGTGAAGCCAATGATGCTACTGCTCCTGTTCCTGCGCCTGCTGCTGGTCCTCAGTTTGACTATCACGTTGAGCACAGGCCTCAGGTACAGAAGTCAATGCCAAGGTTGCCCAGGTTTCCAGGTCCTGCATCAGCACCCGGATCCTTTAATGTCAACGGCTTCAAAGAAGACAACACCTTCTTCAATAGCGCCAAGAACCCCTACTCAAGGGAAAGAATATCTTCTGATCGGTTCTGGAGCTATCCGCAGCCAAGTTATTACTCATGCATTCTGTACAATCAAAGTCGCATTTTCCCTCATATGCGTCTTGACACTGAAGCCATAACTGGTCTGCCTTGCTTGGAAGAAGCTCTGGATTGCTTCAAAGAGTCTGGATTGTTGCCTTTCGTCACCGACCAAGAGCACTGGAACGAAGAGTTGTTGCTCCAATTCTATGCCACTCTTCACATTCATGGTTACAACAGAGATCTGAAGACTTGGGTCCTTCAGTGGATGACCGACAATGTTCATCACGAAGCCAAAGCCTTTGATATCATTGAGCTCACTGGTCTGCCCACTCCTGGAGATCTTTATGAACCTGGTTGTCAGCTTCACAGTGCAGCTATGGAGAGCATCTTTCAGAAGCCTGAACCGAACATGAGTCAGATGCTTAGCATGATGAAGCCTTTGCCTCCAGATGCTGCATATCCTAAGGAGTTCTTTGTTGAAGACCTTGAGTATCTGCCACACACTATCTATCACATTATCAGGCGAACTCTCTGGCCCATCAAAGGACATTCTCCACATGTAAAGCTGGAAGGTGCAATGAAGACTTTGGTCTTTTATATTCTTCACGGCAAATGCTTCAATGCACAAGACTTCTTCATCCGCCAACTTGCTGTATCAGGATCTGATCTTTTTGGCTTGAAGTTTTACGTTCCATGGATAATGCGGCTGATCAAACTACACTCAGCTGTCTCATATCAGCCCTCTGCTCGCAATCATCGGATCTTTCTGCCTGACATTGATATGTCCGTTGAAGCCATCTATCCAGAGCCTGCCAAGGAGCCTCTTAGTCTTCAGAATGCTGAGCATCAAAGCTTCTCTCAAAACATTGAAGGAGTTGAAGCAGTCACTCGTGTTTATCCTCTGGCTGGTACTACACGTGCACCTCATCGTGCCCTCACTGAAGCCACTGAAAGCACTATTGCCCAACGGCCCAAGAAGCGATCTCATGTTCTCAATGATCGAGAGATTCTGGTTGCCCTTCATCAGAAACAGGATAGGCATCATGACTGGCCGAAGCGCCAAATGCAAAGCCTCTTGGTGGATGTCAACTGCATTCGCAATCTTGCCACCAAGAATGCCTTTGTTGCCCATGAAACCTATCGGCGTACATGGAAAGGGCTGACGCTTATGTGTTCTGAAGATGATCTTGAAGAGGATGGCTTCTCTGAACGTTTCAAGTTTGACTCTACACCTCCAAGAAGGACTGTACTGCGACGAACTCCGTCTCTTGAAGACTCTGAGTTCTCTTCCTCCGCGGCAACTGTGAATGCCAGAGTGATCGAGGACGAAGACGATGCCACTTCACCGCTCCCTACTTCTGCACGCATCGACACTGCCCCAAGTTCGTCTGCACCGCCGAAAAATACCGACGACCTTGCTGCTTCACCTACTCCTCATGGGAACGAGTAGACGCTCTATGTCTTCAAACCTTTTTGGTCCTTACTGACAAAAGGGGGAGAAGCATATGAGTTTGATAGTCTTCAAGCGGGTCCATATGGGTGGTTGCTTTATGTTTTGCCTAGTGTTTACAACTCTCGTTTTGATACATTTGGTTCTTTGAGTTGTAACACTTAAACTCGATGGTCGTCTGCTACTTATTTGCTATTCTGTGATGCGATGATATATTCCGCATGTGCAATGATAAATTCCGCACTTAGATCATTTTGCAGACGTCCATTTTTCATTATGCATGTCATTATCTTCACATACTTTTCATGCATGATGAATTGTCATCATAAGTTGAAGAGGATCTCCACAAGTACAACCTGCCATGTGCATTTGCATTCCAAAAGCAAATTACTTATATGCACATCTTCAGGGGGAGCCCTTGCAACTTATGAAGACAATTCCCTATCCTTTACATTTCTCATATTATATTCCCCGTTGAAAACTTCAACTAGTTTGTCATCAATCACCAAAAAGGGGGAGATTGTAAGTGCATCTAGTCCCACCCCTAGTTGGTTTTGGAGTATTGACGACAAACCTAGTTGAGGGACTAATGTGTTTGTGAGAATTGCAGGATAACACAGGTAGAAGTCCCTCATTGATTTGGTTTTCCTACCAGAGATGACCCCTAAAAATGTATGAAGACATTGAAGCAAAGGTGGTATGTGAAGACATTCACATTGAAGACTATGACAAGAGAAGACATCGCGTGAAGACTATGGAGCGCGAAGATTTAGCAGTTTCGTCGTTCTGTGTTTTTCCTTGTTGAGTCATAGGAACCACCGTACTGTTAAGTGGGGTCCAAGAGAACCAGTCAGAATGACTTAAGTGATGCTTAACCAAAATCCTATGTCTTCGAGTGAAGACTATGAGAGCAAATCTTGTCCAGAGTTGGATAAGTCAGCTTTGCTTGTAGCCCAAGTAAAGTTGCCGTGTGTGTTTGAAATCTGACCATTGGAACACGTGTCAGTTCCTTAGTGACCCATGGTCATTTCGGACAAATCAGGCCGGGTTGCCTAGTGGCTATGAATAGCCCACCCCCTACAACCATAAACGGTTGGGTGCTCAGAGTTAAAGCACGGCTTTTGTCGTTTGAGAGCAACCCACCTCGAAGCCTTTGAGAGAGAATTCCTTGAGAGGATAAAGCCCTAACCACCCAGAGCCAAAGAGTGTTAGGCATCACTTAAGTCTTCTTCTCTGTGTGATCTGAAGACTTATTACACTTGAGGACTGTGAATCCTCCAGCCGGTTAGGCGTCGCGTTCTGAGCATCCAAGAGTCATTGTGGATCACCGGTGAATGAAGTCTGTGAAGGTTTGGAAGTCTACCTTGAAGACTTACCAGAGTGATTGGGCGAGGACTGGGTGTCCTTAGCTCAAGGGGAATAAGGTGAAGACGAGGTCTTCTGAGTTGAATCTCAGCCTCCCTAACCAGACGTACAGTTGTCACAGCAACTGGAACTGGTCCAACAAATCATTGTCTTCAACGAGTCACTGGTTTCATCCTTCCCTTCCCTTTACTTACTGTTGGTCCTTGTGAAGTCATTGTACGATTGCATCACCATTTGACTTCACTGAGTGATTACTTGTTCTAATTGGCTTCACAATATCTTCCTACCTGATCCTTACTGCCTAGCTGCTATTAGTCATTGTGCTTTCACTTCATTGAATACTTGACTATGGTTTGCCTAGTGTAGTCTACCTTCCGCTGCATGGTAATAGGTTTATTTCTATTGTTTGTCTTCGAAACTTACATGTATTGAAGACTTTCATAAAAATCGCCTATTCACCCCCCTCTAGTCGATCACTAGCACTTTCAGTGACAACTATACGTCTGATTAGGGAGGCTGAGATTCAACTCAGAAGACCTCGTCTTCACCTTATTCCCCTTGAGCTAAGGACACCCAGTCCTCGCCCAATCACTCTGGTAAGTCTTCAAGGTAGACTTCCAAACCTTCACAGACTTCGTTCACCGGCGATCCACAATGACTCTTGGATGCTCAGATCGCGACGCCTAATCGGCTGGAGGATTCACAGTCCTCAAGTGTAATAAGTCTTCAGATCACACAGACAGGAAGACTTAAGTGATGCCTAACACTCTTTGGCTCTGGGTGTTTAGGGCTTTATCCTTGCAAGGAATTCTCTCTCAAAGGCTTCGAGGTGGGTTGCTCTCAAACGACAAAAGCCGTGCACTAACTCTGAGCAGCCAACCGTTTATGGTTGTAGGGGGTGGGCTATTTATAGCCACTAGGCAACCCGACCTGATTTGTCCGAAATGACCCTTGGTCACTAAGGAACTGACACGTGTTCCAACGGTCAGATTTCAAACACACACGACAACTTTACTTGGGCTACAAGCAAAGCTGACTTATCCAACTCTGGACAAGATTTGCTCTCATAGTCTTCACTCAAAGACATAGGATTTGGTTAAGCATCACTTCAGTCATTCTGACTGGTTCACTTGGACCCCACTTAATAGTACAGTGGTTCCTATGACTCAACAAAGAAGAAAAGGAACGACGAAACAACTAAGTCTTCGCGCTCCATAGTCTTCATGCGATGTCTTCTCTTGTCATAGTCTTCAATGTGAATGTCTTCACATACCACCTTTTACTTCAATGTCTTCATTCATTTTTAGGGGTCATCTCTGGTAGGAAAACCGAATCAATGAGGGACTTCTACCTGTGTTATCCTGCAATTCTCACAAACACATTAGTCCCTCAACCAGGTTTGTCGTCAATACTCCAAAACCAACTAGGGGTGGCACTAGATGCACTTACAATCTCCCCCTTTTTGGCGATTGATGACAAACTGATTGAAGTTTTCAACGGGGAATAAAATATGTGAAATTGTTAAGGATAGGGTATTGTCTTCATAAGTTGCAAGGGCTCCCCCTGAAGATGTGCATATAAGTAATTTGCTTTTGGAATGCAAATGCACATGGCAGGTTGTACTTGTGGAGATCCTCTTCAACTTATGATGACAAGTCATTATGCAAGATATGATGTAACAAAGATAATGACATGCATAATGAAAAATGGACGTCTGCAAAATGATCTAAGTGCGGAATTTATCGTCGCACATGCGGAATTTATCATCGCATCACAGAATAGCAAATAAGTAGCAGACGACCATCGAGTTTAAGTGTTACAACTCAAAGAACCAAATGTATCGAAAACTAGAGTTGTAAGCACTTGGCAAAAGTAGCAAAAAGTAAATTAACCACCCATATGGACCCGCTTGAAGACTATCAACTCATATGCTTCTCCCCCTTTTGTTAGTGAGGACCAAAAAGGTTTGAAGACATAGAGCACCTACTCGTTCCCATGAGGTGCAGGCGAGGCAGCAGGGTCGTCGTTGAGATCTGGTGGTGCAGAGGAACTTGGTGCAGTGTCGACACACGCTGAAGTTGGAGGAGGTGAAGTTGCATCATCTTGGTCATCGATGACTCTGGCATTTACCAAAGTCTTCATTGCTCCTTCAAGCTTCGCTGCAGATGAGTGTCCTTTGACAGGCCATAGAGTCTTCCTGATGATGTGGTAAATGGTGCGAGGCAGGTACTCTAGGTCTTCAACAAAGAACTCATATGGGTATTCAGCATCGTGAGGCAGAGGCTTCATCATGCTTAGCATTTGACTCATGTTGGGTTCTGGTTTCTGAAAGATGCTTTCCAAGGCATTTTGATGTTGTTGACAACCTGGTTCATAGTATTCACCAGGAGTGTGCAGGCCTGTGAGCTCAATGATATCAAGAGCTTTAGCTTCATGATGGACATTGCCTGTCATCCACTCAAGGACCCAAGTCTTCGGATCCCTGTTGTAGCCTCGAATATGAAGAGTGGCATAGAATTGAAGCAGCAATTCTTCGTCCTAGTGCTCCTTGTCAGTGACGAACTGCAACAGACCAGCGTCTCTGAAACAGTCCAATGCTTCTTCGAGGCAGGGCACACCAGCTATAGCTTCAGAGTCGAGGCGCATATGTGGAAATATGAGCCCTTGATTGTATAGGACACAGGAATAGTAGCTGTACTGCTGATAGCTCCAGAACTGATCTGAGGAAATGCGCGGTCTGGTATAAGGGTTCTTGGAGCTGTTGAAGAAGGCATTATGTGCCACGAAGCCATTCGCATTGAAGACCCCAGGTGAAGTGGCAGTGCCTGGGAATCGTGGAAGTCTTGGCTTGGGCTTTTGGACTTGAGGCCTGTGGTCAACGTGGTACTCAAATTGTGGACCAGCAGCAGGTGGAGGAGTCAGAATGGGCCAGCGAACCATAACTGGCTGACCACGATCAAATGCCAGCTCCATTGTGTGAGGTCTTGGAGGGGGAACCGGGGCATTGGCATTGTCTTCATGGGCTTCGGGGGCCACATGTGCTTCATGTGCTTGGACTTCAGGTGCTGCATTGACTTCTGGTGCCACATTGGCTTCTGGCGCCGTATTGGCTTCAACCATGACAACGTCATTGGCGTCAGCAGTGATGTTGGTGGCCGCCTCAGGGTTGTTAACCTCCACTTCAGAAGCTGGAGGGTCCGTCACGTTCTCCTCGAGAACAACATCTTGGTGAGACGGGGGTGTAGCAACTCTTGTATCTCTTGGGGCTTCTTCTTCATCGGCTGCTGCAGTCGAAATGTCTTCAGCCATTTTGGCTTCGGGTTCAGACATGTGCATTGTGGGAGTGACTTGGGGCCTTGGTCCTTTGCGAAGCCTGCGTAATGTGGGCGACGCTTGTGGAGATGGAGTGTGCTGGGCCTCAAAGTCATCAGCATCTTGCACTGATGGGGTAGCTTGCGGTTGGGGAGAGCTTGGAGTGTCTTGTCTCTGTGGGTGATCAGCCCATGATGCATCCTGAGCAGTTGGCGTCAGAGGACGACCAATGCTGATGAGTTCGTTGTGCGTAAGCACATGCGATGATACCAATTGGTGCTCGATCTAAGGAAGGACTTCATCATCTTCAACATTGTCATGGTGACCAATGTCTTCAGCAGCGGTGGGGTCAGCTGCTGGAATGTCTTCAGCTTCAGGAGCCTCTGTGGAAGCAGGCTCATGAATTACCATCCGTCATTCTTGATGCGAAGAGGCAGGATGAGCAACCAAGATGGGTTCAACAATAAGGGGCTCTGTGGGAGCAGCCCGATCTTTCTTGGTTTTGCGCTTCTTCTTGGAGGGAGCGACATCAGAAGCTTCAGGATGTTTTCTTTTTCTGGCTTCAGCCTCGGCAGCCCTTGTCTTCTTTAATTCTGAAACCACTGTGGGGACCTTAGGCTTCGAGCCTGTCATACTGGCTGGGAAGACAATGGGATGTGCTTCCTGCCTTGTTGCTTCGGGTTCGGCCACAGCTGGCTTCTTCTTCTTCTTTGCAGCCATCCTGGGATCGATGCCAGGACGCCCAAGAGCCTTGCGCTTTTCAGCTTCATTGTAGGCTTGCACGCACTTGTCAGCCAGACTCTTCATGCGCTCACGAGACCCTTTAGCTTCTTCACGTTTCTTGAGAAAGGCTTCCTTGAGCTCATGCATCATAATCTTGAAGTTTTTCACATCTTGCACGCTGAGCTTTGCCATGTGCTTCTTGAACTGAGCTTTCTCATAGTCGATCTTTTGCTTCAGTTCAACGATGCGCTGAGCTAGAGCTAGCTCAGAAGCAATGGCGCCAGTGAAAGCGACGCTGATGCCAATTGGAAGTTGCAGATCATCAAAGCTGAGATTGGGGGTTTCAAACCACTCATCAATGAAGTTGTGAAGGATTGCTACATCAAAGAGAGGCAAATCATTGAAGATTTCTTCTTCTTCTTTGCTCTTGATCAGTTGCTCAAGAGCGTCATCTGCAAGATCTTCATCGCTGGACAGATCAATGGCGTCATTACGCAGAATAGCAGCAGCAGTCAGTTCTTGGTTGGTGGGTTGCAAGGGCATCTTCACTCTCGAGGGCTTGGAGATGCGTGACAAATCTTCAGACTGCACACTGTGTTTAGGAGGTGCAGTGGATAGAGGCTTCGCCTGTAAGACCTTTGGTGCAGGAGCAGGCTTTGAAGCTTTAGGCTTCTTCAGTTTCTTTGGCTTCGGCGGTGCAGGCGCTTCATCAGATTCAGCGTCATCTGCAGGCTCATCCACGACTATCCCTTGAACCATGATATGAGTGATGAGACCTTCCAGGTTGTAGAAGGGGCCAACAAGATTGGGTTCAGCTTCGCGGGTGCCATCGGCACGGGGAGCAGAAGGACCAGGGTTAAAGTCTAGTCCCAATGACTTCTTGTTTTGCTTAGCCAAGTTCTTGGCAAACTGGAAGTTGCGCTTGAACAGATTATCGTCGCGGCACCACAGTAATGAAGATGGGTCTGCATCTGCAGGCTGCGGTCCACGAACCATGCAAGGATAGAAGCCTTGTTCAATGGCTTCAACTCTGGACCTAGGTTGAAGATTTTTGTATAGAATTTCTCCCCATGGTCGCTTGATGGCATTCTTCTCAGCATATTCCTGGGTCACAAACCTGTACTTGAACCATTGCTCGGCCCAGTATCTTCGAATCCATTGGATTCGTGTCTTGCGCTGATTGTAATCCTCTTCTGAATCTGTCTTGTACAGCTCCGAGAGGTCATCAGGCAGATCTCTTGATGTTCCCCCTTGACGCTGTCTGCCACCCTTCCTTGCTGATTTCTCTGTAGCCATGAACTTCAAACTAAATGGCTTCAACACGTTCAAAGGTTTCAAAGGCTTCCGCTTGCTGGTAAAACATGAACTGGCTTCGGGAGAATTTATATGATGCTGTAAGAATTCTGCAAATGAATGCAGACTATGAGAACCAAGGGATTCTCCCATGGACATGTACCTGTGATAGCATTAAGGTGCGAGGGAAGGGGAAGAGGTCATATGCATTCTCAGAAGATTTTGAAGATAAATCAGTTTAGAAGACATTGACCTCATAGTGCGAAGACATTCACTCATAGATAGAGAGTTGGTTCCAGATTTGTACGAATCCACGAATAAGTACAAGTGAGAAATCTAACTACTTTGTGAAGCATAAGTGAACATACTAGGCATATTATGAGATGCAGTATGAAATAGATCCAACTTGTGTGAACAAAAACTGCTTGTGGTAGAAAGTGATGAATCTATAGGATCAAAGGGGCCGTAAAAAGTAAGTTTTATTTACCACACGAAGAACTGCTAGACGGAGTGGGAGAGGAGGCCGAGCAGTTCGATCGTCCGTGCCCTAACTTGGCGAGGGAGGACACCTACGGCGACGGCGGAGAAAACGATGTCCGCGGCCGGCGTGAAGACAGCGTCGGTGAGGTCGCGGCAACTAAGCGCTTCGTCGCCGGCGTCGTCGAGGGCTAGCGGTGGCGCTAGGGTTTGTGCGAGAGTGGAAGAAGGGATAATGACTGTGGTGAGGCGTGTATTTATAGGGATAGGGACGACACAATGTTATTACACAGGTGCCCCTGGCGATTCACATCTGAAGGACACGTGGCTATCATGCAACATATCGGAGGTTGTTCCACATTCCCACGCACGCCTGGATTGTTGGGTGGTCGTTCCCACTTCTTTGGGTTTCAGGTGAAGGAATTAGCATTGAAAACGGACTTAATGTTTGTCTCTGTATCTTCTGCTGACAAGGACGTAGAGAAGACATTCGACAGTTTCAATAGAATGCATATGATTTGGACGGATATAGTTTGAGATTGAAAGCATAGAGAGATTAGGGTCCGATCACATTCACTTAGTTCAAAAGATTCAACAAGGAAGACGTAGCTATAAGTGAATGCTGTAGAGGACAGAACACTAGTATGTATATATCAGAAGAGAATCAAGTCAACATAGTGAAGATAATCATGAAGACAAATTGAAATTGAAGACAAACCAAATGTAAAGACATAGAAAATGTAACGCCATGGGTAAAACACTTCAAACAGAAGAATTTGGTGGTGGCGTTACCCACCGTATAGGAAGTATTAGACCCAGACACGGCGCACAATTATCGTGGCGCTCCGAAGTCAAATTCCACGTTAATGTATTCACACTCAGAATGTAAGTCTTCATTGATTGAAGATATACTTTACTTCATGTGTTGCACATCTAAGTCATCAACATGCATAAGTGTTAGGATGTGTGCCTGATCACAGGACATTTGAGGATTCCAAGATATTTAGCTCACACCGTAACTTGCAAAACCTCTTCTCATCCAAGGGCTTGGTGAAGATATCTGCCAATTGCTCTTCAGTGTTGACGTGTATGATATCAATATCTTCCTTCATAACATGATCTCTGAGAAAGTGATGACGAATTTCAATGTGCTTTGTCTTTGAGTGCTGAACTGGGTTGTTGGCAATCTTGATGGCGCTTTCGTTGTCGCAGTAGAGTGGCACTTGCTTTAGATGAATGCCATAGTCTTTGAATGTTTGCTTCATCCAGAGAAGCTGAGCACAGCAAGATCTAGCAGCAATGTATTCAGATTCAGCAGTGGAGAGAGATACACAGTTCTGCTTCTTTGAAGACCAACATACAAGTGATCGTCCCAGAAAATGACATGTGCCTGATGTAGACTTGCGATCCACCTTGTCACCAGCATAATCAGCATTCGAGAATCCAACTAGATCAAACTCTGAGCCCTTTGGATACCATAATCCTAGTGTTGGGGTGTGAGCCAAATATCTGAGAATTCGCTTCACAGCTAAGTGATGCGATTCCTTTGGTGCCGCTTGGAACCGGGCACACATGCAAACACTAAGCATGATATCTGGCCTAGATGCACATAAATAAAGCAAAGAACCAATCATGGAGCGATATACCTTTTGATCGAACTCTTTACCATTGTCGTCAGGACCCAGATGATGTTTGGCTGGCATTGGCGTCGTGAAGCCTTTGCAATCTTGCATCCCAAATTTCTTCAGGCAATCTTTCAGATATTTCTCTTTAGATATGAAGATGCCGTTGCGTTGCTGACATATTTGAAGACCAAGGAAGAACTTTAGCTCACCCATCATGGACATCTGATATTGCTCTTGCATCATATATCCAATCTCGTTAGTGTATTTCTGATTGGTGCAGCCGAAGATAATGTCATCCACATATATTTGGCACACAAACAGTTCACCATCATATGTCTTCGTGAAGAGAGTGGGGTCGAGGGAACCAGGTTTGAATCCTTTGCTCTTCAGGAAGTCTTTGAGTGTGTCATACCAAGCCCTAGGGGCTTGTTTGAGGCCATACAGTGCCTTGTTGAGCTTGTACACCATGTCAGGATGTTTTGGATCTTCAAAGCCAGGCGGTTGTGCAACATACACTTCTTCGTCAGTCTTGCCATTGAGAAAAGCGCTCTTCACATCCATTTGATGCAAAAGAATGTTATGATGATTTGCATAGGCCCGCAGTATGAGTATGGCTTCAAGTCTAGCCACATGAGAAAATGTTTCATCGAAGTCAATCCCTTCAACTTGAGTGTATCCTTGAGCAACGAGACGAGCTTTGTTTCTGACAACTTGACCATGCTCATCTTGCTTGTTGCGATATATCCATTTGGTGCCTATTATATTGTGCTTGCGAGGATCAGGACGCTTAACCAGTTCCCATACATTATTCAGATCAAATTGTTGAAGCTCTTCTTGCATAGCTTGAATCCATTCAGGTTCCATGAAGGCTTCATCAACTTTCTTGGGTTCAGATATTGAAATGAATGTGAAGTGCCCACAGAAATTTGCTAGCGGTGTTGCCCTTGAATGAGTGAGTGGACTTGGTGCATTGATGCTATCAATTATTCTCTCAATCTGTACTTCATTTGCAACACGAGGATGTACATGACGAAGATTTTGCTCTTGCTGATCATTGTCATCGTTAGAGGGATTGTCTTCAGGCTGAGCATTGTCTTCAGGTTGATCAGGTGCGGAGATGATAAGTTCCTCTTCAGGCTGAGCTTCAGATGGTATGGTTTCTCCAGTTCCCATAAGTTTGATTGATTCACTGGATGGAACTTCATCTAGCACATTTGGCAGGTGCTCTCTTTGCGAGCTGTTCGTCTCATCAAACCGCACATCCACTATTTCAACCACTTTATAGTGAAAAAGGTTGAAGACTCTGTAGGAGTGCGAATCCTTTCCATATCCAAGCATAAAACCCTCATGTGCTTTTGGTGCAAATTTTGAAGTGTGATGTGGATCCTTGATCCACCACCTGGCGCCAAATACTCTGAAGTAACTGACGTTTGGCTTCTTGCCAGTAAGGAGCTCATAGGATGTCTTGTTCAGAAGCTTGTGAAGATAAACACGGTTGATGATATGGCATGCAGTATCAATGGCTTCAGGCCAGAATTTTCTTGGAGTCTTGTATTCATCAAGCATCGTCCGAGCCATCTCAATAAGTGTTCTGTTCTTGCGTTCGACGACGCCATTCTGCTGTGGCGTGTACGGAGCTGAGAATTCAAGTTTGATGCCCAAAGTATCAAGATACGTATCTAGGCCATTTTTATTGAATTCAGTGCCATTGTCACTTCTGATGTGCTTTATCTTGACGCCATAGTTTTTCATTGCTCGATTGGCGAAGCGTCTGAAGACATCCTGCACTTTAGTCTTGTATAGGATTATATGCACCCAAGTATATCTTGAATAATCATCAACAATGACAAAGCCATAGAGACAAGCAGTAGTAGTATGAGTTGAGTAATGAGTGGGACCGAAAAGGTCCATGTGGAGCAGTTCAAAGGGTTGAGTCGTTGTCATGATTGTCTTCGAGGGATGCTTGGCCCTCGTCATCTTTCCTGCTTCACAGGCACCGCATAAGTGATCCTTCTTGAACTTGACGCCCTCGATGCCTATGACATGCTTCTTTCTTGCAAGAGTGTGCAAGTTCCTCATGCCAGCATGCCCTAGCCTCCGATGCCAGAGCCAGCATTCTGAAGCTTTTGCTAGAAGACATACGGCAAGTTGTGGTCCTGCTGAGAAATCTACCACGTACAAATCATCTTTCTGATACCCTTCAAACACTAGAGACTTGTGAGATTCCATTAGAACAAGGCAACGATATTTTCCAAACATCACAATCATGTTTAAATCGCAAAGCATCGAGACAGACATTAAGTTGAAACCAAGGGATTCAACAAGCATGACTTTATCCATGTGTTGATCCTTTGAGATTGCAACTATACCTAGACCCAATACCTTACTTTTACCAGTGTCAGCAAATGTGATGTGACTTTTGTCAGATGGATGTAAGGTTGAGTCCATAAGAAGGCTTCGCTTGCCAGTCATGTGATTAGTACACCCACTATCAATAATCCATTCTGAAGCATCTGGTGTCGTACCCTACAGTGCAGTTAGGGGGATAGGCTTCACGAAGAGAATTGTGAAGCAAAAACATTTGACGGGCAAGTGGATTATGAAAGCTTAGATCGAGGTTAGGATTGATAGGGCAAGTAGCAAGCGACTCAGGAACAAAATACATAATAAGACCATTTGGGCATTTAATCTTGCGCCCTACAAGATGTTTAAGGTCCCCAGCAATAGCTTCAGATGATTTTGGTTTTTGACTGGAGACCTTTCCCTGCAAAAGAGAGTTAAGCTTTCTTAGCCACCCACATCTTCAAGGGTGGCTTCGAAGCAATGAGTCTAAGTGCAGCATCTGAGAACTTTGGCTTTGGAGCCCTAGCAAAAAGTCTTGCAGGTGAACAATAGTACTCATAAGAATAGGCAGAATAGTTTTTGGTCTTATGAACATGGCGGTTTGATGAAACGCGCTCATATTCATAGGCCTGAGTAAGGTTTCCCTGCAAAACATTTGCGTTAGTGCGACTTAGGTGAGTCCTCTGTCTGTGTGAAGCCTTTGGACCATATGAAGCATGTGGTTTGGGGTTTGTCTTCTTCACTTGTGGTGTTATGACGACATTCACAGGAAGATTCTCCAAACACCTTTTTGGCACCCATACCTTCTTCATAGGCGGCCCATTCCAGCAGTTAGTACCAATATACCTGGCAAACACTTCACCATTCTGATTCTTAAACAGTTTATAGTTTGCATCAATGGATTCATCAATAACAATGGGATTAGCACAAGTGAAGCCAGATAGGGTGGATGGATCCACTGAAGGTCCCTTTGCAGCAACCCATGTGGTTTTGGGGTACTGCTCAGGTTTCCAGTAAGAGCCATCAGCATTGATTTTCCTTTCGAACCCAACACCCTCTTTCCTAGGGTTTCAGTTCAGGATCTGCCTTTCGAGGACATCACATAGTGTCTGATGCCCATTGAGGCTTTTGAACATCCCTGTTTCAAGCAATGTCTTCAACCTAGCATTCTCATCAGCAATAGCAGTGGCATCCTCAGCAGAGGGGTTAGTTGGCACATCAGCAGTTGAAGATATTGCAATAGTAGCAGCAGTAGAACAACCAGCAACAGAAGTAGCGTTGTCACGCTCAATACACTTAAGACATGGTGGTTCAAATCCTTCCTGAGCGGAACTGATCTGTTTGGCGCGAAGTGACTCGTTTTCCTTTTGAAGATCTTCATGAGCCGCTCTCAATTTCTCAAGATCTTGCTTCCTTTGAAGATAATCATAGGAAAGTTTTTCATGAGTTGTTGAGAGCGTTTCATGACGACTTTCAAGTTCCTCATACTTAACGTGAAGATTTTTTATGTCTTCAACTAAGGACTGAGATCGAGTCATTTCAGCGTCTAACAGGTCATCACTTTTGTCTAACAATTTTTGAATATGTTCCATAGCTTTTTGTTGTTCAGTTGCAATTTTAGCAAGTGTTTTGTAGCTGGGTTTGGAACCACAATCAAAGTCATCTTCACTGGAAGTTTGATAGTGAGTAGTGCGTGTGTTTACCTTGGCACCGCGTGCCATGAAGTAGTAGGTAGGAGCGGAGTAGTCCTTGTCATTTGCATCAGTGTCGGTGACGAAGTCATTGTCTTCAGTGTTGAAGATGGACTTGGCAACGTGTGCCGTAGCCAGACTCGCAACGCCAGAATCAGACTCCTCCTCAGACTCCACCTCCGCATCCTCAGAAGCGGACTCCTCCTCTGAATCCATTTCCTTGCCAACAAACGCACGTGCCTTGCCAGATGAGCTATTCTTGTGTGATGAAGACTTTGAGGAGGACTTGGAAGAAGACTTTGAGTATTTCTTGTTCTTCTTCTTGTCGTTAGAATCATACTCCTTGCTCTTCTTTTTCTTCTTGTTCTCATTGTCCCACTGCGGACACTCAGAGATGTAGTGGCCAGGTATCTTGCACTTGTGGCATGTTCTCTTCTTGTAATCATGAGCAGAAGCTTCATCATTCCTTGAGCTTGATCGTGAGGACTTTTTGAAGCCTTTCTTCTTGGTGAATTTTTGGAACTTCTTCACAAGCATAGCAAGCTCCTTTCCAATGTCTCCAGGATCATCAGAACTGTTGTCAGACTCTTCTTCAGATGAGGAGACAGCTTTTGCCTTCAAGGCACGAGTTCGCCCATAGTTGGCACTGTAGATGTCTCTTTTCTCAGAAAGCTGAAACTCGTGTGTGTTGAGCCTCTCAAGTATGTCAGACGGATCGAGTGTTTTGAAGTCAGGACATTTTTGAATCATCAGGGCTAGGGTGTCAAACGAGCTGTCAAGTGATCTCAGGAGTGTCTTGACGACTTCATGCTTGGTGATCTCAGTGGCGCCGAGGGCTTGAAGCTCATTTGTGATGTAAGTGAGTCGATCAAACGTGAGCTGAACATTTTCATTGTCATTTCTCTTGAAGCGGTTGAAGAGGTTGCGAAGGACACTGATTCTCTGATCTCTCTGGGTTGAGACGCCTTCATTGACCTTGGAGAGCCATTCCCAGGCTAGCTTAGATGTTTCCAAAACACTCACACGGCCATACTGTCCTTTGGTCAGATGACCACAGATGATGTTCTTGGCAGTGGAGTCCAGTTGAACGAACTTCTTGACATCAGCAGTGGTGACACCTTCACCAGCCCTGGGAACGCCATTCTTGACGACATACCATAGGTCGACATCAATGGCTTCAAGATGCATGCGCATCTTATTCTTCTAGTAGGGACATTCAGTTCCATTGAAGACTGGGCACGCAGCGGAGACTTTGATTATCCCTGTAGTCGACATAGCTAAAACTCCAGGTGGTTAAACCGAATCACACAGAACAAGGGAGTACCTTGCTCTGATACCAATTGAAAGTGCTAGTGATCGACTAGAGGAGGGTGAATGGGCAATTTTTATGAAAGTCTTCAAAACATGGAAGTTTCAAAGACAAACGATAGAAATAAACCTATTACCATGCAGCGGAAGGTAGACTACACTAGGCAAACCATAGTCAAGTATTCAATGAAGTGAAAGCACAATGACTAATAGCAGCTAGGCAGTAAAGATCAGGTAGGAAGATATTGTGAAGCCAATCAAAACAAGCAGTCACTCAATGAAGACAAAAGATAATGCAATCAGGCAATGACTTCACCAGGGCCAACAGTAAGTAAAGGAGTGGGAAGGATGAAACCAGTGACTCGTTGAAGACAATGATTTGTTGGACCAGTTCCAGTTGCTGTGACTGTAAGTGCATCTAGTGCCACTCCTAGTTGGTTTTGGAGTATTGACGACATACCTAGTTGAGGGACTAATGTATTTGTGAGAATTGCAGGATAACACGGGTAGAAGTCCCTCATTGATTCGGTTTTCCTACCAGAGATGACCCCTAAAAATGTATGAAGACATTGAAGTCAAAGGTGGTATGTGAAGACATTCACATTAAAGACTATGACAAGAGAGGACATCGCGTGAAGACTATGGAGCGCGAAGACTTAGCAGTTTCGGCGTTCTGTGTTTTTCCTTGTTGAGTCATAGGAACCACCGTACTGTTAAGTGGGGTCCAAGAGAACCAGTCAGAATGACTGAAGTGATGCTTAACCAAAATCCTATCTCTTCGAGTGAAGACTATGAGAGCAAATCTTGTCCAGAGTTGGATAAGTCAGCTTTGCATGTAGCCCAAGTAAAGTTTCCGTGTGTGTTTGAAATCTGACCGTCGGAACACGTGTCAGTTCCTTAGTGACCCATGGTCATTTCGGACAAATCAGGTCGGGTTGCCTAGTGGCTATAAATAGCTCACCCCCTACAACCATAAGCAGTCACTCAATGAAGACAAAAGATAATGCAATCAGGCAACGACTTCACCAGGGCCAACAGTAAGTAAAGGAGTGGGAAGGATGAAACCAGTGACTCATTGAAGACAATGATTTGTTGGACCAGTTCCAGTTGCTGTGACAACTGTACGTCTGGTTAGGGAGGCTAAGATTCAACTCAGAAGACCTCGTCTTCACCTTATTCCCCTTGAGCTAAGGACACCCAGTCCTCGCTGAGGGAGTCCTGGATTAGGGGGTGTTCGGGTAGCCGGACTATACCTTCAGCCGGACTCCTGGACTATGAAGATACAAGATTGAAGACTTCGTCCCGTGTCCGGATGGGACTTTCCTTGGCGTGGAAGGCAAGCTTGGCGATGCGGATATTCAAGATCTCCTGCCATTGTAACCGACTCTGTGTAACCCTAACCCTATCCGGTGTCTATATAAACCGGAGGGTTGTAGTCCATAGGCGATCAACTCCTTACACAACAATCATACCACAGGCTAGCTTCTAGGGTTTAGCCTCCTTGATCTTGTGGTAGATCTACTCTTGTACTACCCATATCATCAATATTAATCAAGCAGGAGTAGGGTATTACCTCCATCGAGAGGGCCTGAACCTGGGTAAAACAAAGTGTTCCCCGCCTCCTATTACCATCCGGCCTAGACGCACAGTTCGGGACCCCCTACCCGAGATCCGCCGGTTTTGACACCGACATTGGTGCTTTCATTGAGAGTTCCTCTGTGCCATCACAATCAGGAAGGATGCCTCCTCCCATCTTTAAAGACGGCGCCGTTGCTAAGGGAGCCTTGGCTGTCGGCCAAACCCTCCGGCTAGGTGGTTTTCTCATGACCGCCTGTTCGACTGTTGCGCCGACGGTGACCTCTCGGGTCATCAAAAGCAACCTACACGTCAGCTCGGAGCTCGTCGAGCAGCTAGATCCAATGGAGCTCTCTTCCGTAAATGAGCTCTTGGATCGCATCGCCGCCCTGGGGGTCGCTACGGATTACGACCAGGTTGGGCTTAAACCCGATCTAAGAGAAATTAACTCTCCCCAAGTCACCCACCACGTTGCCGTGGTAGAGACGCTGTGCGGCGACCCTTCATCTATTTTAAGGACTAGCTACGTCTGAATTCCCGACCCCTCCAAGCCGGATACCCGCGGAGGGGGAGATATAACTCAAGACCTGAGCTTAGGATCAGGCAACGGGCCAGATTCACTGGACAACATCCAAAAACCCGAACTTCAGAGTTCGGAAACTCTTCGGCCTCCGAATCTTGGATTGGGTGAGGTTCCAGATTCAACGACACCCGCCCACCCGAACATAAGCGATCTCTCCCAAATCAGGCAGAGGCCCGAGGAAACAGTACATCATTACTGGGCCAGATTCCTCCTGCTTATGAACAGGATAAAGGATTGCTGCGAGGGAGACGCAATCTCAATTTTTTGCAGTAATTGCATGGACGAGGGAATCCTTAACGCCGTAAGTCGCCGTGATATTACACGCTTCGCTGACTTGGCGTCCATAGTACAAAAATACTGTGCGATGGAAAGCGCCTGGAAAACCGAAATAAAATTTTGGGATAATCCGGCCTTGAATAGTAATCCCGTCCGAACTAAGAGGGTGCATCATCATAGGACACCCGGGATAAACACCAAAAAGCCAAAACCCTCTACAGGGCATGGAACTGTACTGGAAAGGTGGCTTGATGGACCCTGTAGAATTCACAGTACAGAGGACGCCACACCAAGTCACAGCCTTAGAGCATGTTGGATACTCCGGCAGGTGGCCAAAATTGGCGAGGATCTCTTAATTCTGGAGGCCGCAGAAAACCATCCCGAGAACACCAGTATCGTTCTCACGGTCTTTGAGACTTTCGCATCAAACAATATGCGAAAAAGAACACTCTGCAGCCTCGCCGAAGTCTATCAAGTTGCAACAATAAATCCATGGAGCGACACTGCTATTACCTTCAACGCAAGTGATGAACCTAGACTCCGAACAGCCCGAGCACCAGCCGCATTGGTCCTCAGTCCCATAGTGGACGGCTTTCGCCTCACCAAGGTGCTCATGGATGGAGGCAGCGGACTGAACCTCATTTATGAGGAAACCCTTAAAAAATGGAAATAGACTGGAACCGCGTCGAGCGAAGCAGCACAACCTTTAGAGGAATAATCCCCAGTCGGGAAGCGCGCTGCACAGGAAAAATCACACTAGATGTGGTGTTTGGCACGCCGGATAATTACAGGTCCGAAGAAGTCACGTTTCAGGTGGCCCTGTTTAAGAGCGGACATCACGCTTTACTAGGGCGGGAAGCATTCACAATCTTCCAAGCAATACCCCATTACGGGTACATGAAGCTTAAGATGCCCGGGCCAAATGGAATTATCACTCTAGCTAGTGATCCGGACATAGCACTCCGCGCCGAAAATAAGACGGCCGCATTAGCCCTTGAGGCACTATCCGAAGCCTTAGCGGCCGAGGAACTGACTACGCTGCGCTCCATGGTCAACAGGGATGATGTGATACTCGATAAGAGATCCAAATCCACATCCTTCAAGCCAGCTGACAAAATAGTCAAATTCCAGGTCCATCCAACGGACCCCAATAAAACAGCTTCCATCGGGGCACGACTGAACCCTGATGTAGACGCCGCACTGCGAGAGTTCCTACAAGAGAACTGGGACATTTTTGCCTGGCACCCTTCAGACATGCCAGGGATCCCACGCAGGCTGGCCGAACACAGCTTAAATATCCTAAAAGGATTCAAACCTGTCAAAAAAGCCCTTCGGCGTTTTTCCGAACCCAAGAGACAGGCTATGGGAGAGGAGCTAGTCAAGCTATTGGAGGCCGAATTCATTAGAGACATAAAACATCCGGACTGGCTAGCAAACCTGGTGATGGTACCAAAGAAGGACAAATCCTGGCGCCTGTGTGTCGATTTTAAAGACCTTAACAAGGCTTGCCCAAAGGATCCCTTCCCCCTCCCCCGCATCGATCAAATTATCGATGCCACCGCAGGGCACGATTCGTTGTGCTTCCTTGACGCATACTCCGGATACCATCAAATCAAAATGGCAGAATCAGACCAAGCTGCAACAACATTCATCACACCATACGACCCATTCTGCTTCAACACAATGCCCTTCGGGCTGAAAAACGCCGGCGCAACATATCAGCGCATGATCCAGACATGTCTGGCAAACCAGATCGGCAAAATAGTGGAGGCGTATGTGGATGATGTGGTCGTCAAATCAAGACATGTCGAATCTCTAATAGACGACTTGAGGCTTACATTCGATAACCTCCGACAATATGACATCAAGCTCAACCCAGAAAAATGCGTCTTCGGCGTTCCAGCCGGAAAGCTCTTGGGCTTCATTGTACCCGGTAGAGGAATTGAAGCAAACCCAGCCAAGATCCGAGCTTTGTCACAATTGGATGTCCCAAAGGACCTTAAACAAATACAAAAATTAACCGGGTGCGTGGCGGCTCTAAGCCGCTTCATCTCCCGCTTGGGAGAAAAGGCACTACCCCTCTATCGCCTCCTTCGGCGCACCGAACACTTTGAGTGGACGGAGGCCGCCACGGCCGGATTTGATGAAATAAAAGCCATATTGGCAACAAACCCAGTCCTGGCAGCGCCGAACACCGGCGAACCAATGTTATTGTACATTGCAGCAACACATCAAGTTGTCAGTGCAGTGCTCGTTGTCGAGCGGACGGACACAAATTCCCCCTTCAAAGGCCGGTCTACTACATATCCACTGTCCTCACTCCATGCAAATCACGGTACCCGCATTATCAAAAGATCGCATACGCGGTATTCATGGCATCCCGGAAGCTACGACACTACTTTCAAGAGTGTTCCATAACAGTAGCCTCAGAAGTACCACTCAACGATATTATCAACAACCGCGACGCAACGGGCCGGATTGCAAAATGGGCCATCGAGCTCCTCCCATTCGACATAACCTATAAGCCACGGCGAGCTATTAAATCGCAAGTTTTGGCCGACTTCGTCGCAGAATGGACGGAGGCCGAGCTCCCTAAAGAGTACGGCACATATTCAAACTGGATTATGTATTTTGACGGCTCCAAAATGTTGGCCGGACTGGGGGCTGGCGTCGTCCTGACGTCCCCCACAGGAGACACAGTCCAATATGTGCTCCAGATCATGTACATGGATTCCAACAATGCAGCCGAATATGAGGCCCTCCTACATGGTCTTCGGATAGCAGTATCCATGGGTATCCAGCGCCTAGAGGTACGCGGGGATTCAAACCTCGCGATATCCCAAATAAATGGAGACTTCGACGCCAAGGACCCAAAAATGGCAGCTTACCGCAACGCCGTCCTAAAAATGTCAGCTCGGTTCAAAGGGCTGGAGTTTCACCATATAGCCCGAGAAAACAATCAAGCAGCGGACGTCCTGGCACGCATCGGAGCAAAACGCGATGCAGTCCCCCCCAACATCTTTTTGGAAAGATTGTTCAAACCATCCATAGCATGGGAGGGGGAACCCACAAATAACAGCCCGGACCCAGCCGCACCACTCGACACCGAACAATCTGACACAATTGGAGGCTCTGCCAATGAAATTACACCTTCAGCCCACGTAATAATGGCGGTCATCGCCCCGTGGACAGAACCATTCCTAGCCTACCTTACTAGGCAGGAACTCCTAGAGGACCAAAACGAGGCCCGCCGCATAGTGCGGCGATCTAAAGCCTATAGAGTCCATGAGGGAGAGCTTTATAAGAAAAGCACTACCGGAGTCCTTCAAAGGTGCATCTCCGAAGAGGAAGGGCGGAACCTTCTGGCTGAAATTCATGCCTGACTCGGTGGTCACCACGCCGCTGCTCGGTCCCTTGTTAGCAAGGCTTTCCGTACAGGCTTTTATTGGCCGACGGCCCGGGCAGACGCTCAGGACTTAGTCCAACGATGCGCTGGTTGCCAACTTTTTGCCAACCAAAGCCATATGCCACCGACCGCACTCCAAACAATACCCATCACCTGGCCTTTTGCGGTCTGGGGGCTTGACATGGTCGGACCCCTTAAAGGTGGGACCGATAGGAAAAAATACTTACTGGTCATGGTGGATAAATTCACCAAATGGATAGAAGCCAAGCCTGTTAAAATGGCCGAATCCGGACCTGTGATAGACTTCATATCCGGGGTTGTACACCGTTATGGCGTCCCCCACAGCATCATAACCGATAACGGTACAAACTTTACCGCCGACGAGGTAAAACTCTGGTGCAAAAACATGGGCATCAAGCTCGATTATGCTTCCGTCTATCACCCACAAACCAACGGCCAGGTCGAACGTGCAAATGGTCTTATCATGAGCGGCATTAAACGCAGACTGGTGCGGTCCCTCAAGGAATCTAACATGCATTGGGTAGAGGAGCTCGACTCCGTGCTATGGGGGCTGCGGACCACGCCAAATCGCACCACCGGATACACACCATTTTTTATGGTGTACGGCGCAGAGGCAGTTCTGCCCTGCGACATAATTCATGACTCACCTAGAGTGCGCATGTACGAAGAAAGAGAAGCCGAGCTCGATCGGCAGGACAACTTGGACGCCCTGGAGGAGGAGCGTGATGTGGCAAAAGCCCGTTCCGCATTCTATCAACAGCAGGCCCGAAGATATCAAAGCAGAGAAGTACGGGCCAAAAATTACAATGTTGGCGAACTAGTTCTACGCCTGCCGGATAAGAAAAAGGACAAACTCAAGCCCAAGTGGGAAGGTCCATTCATAATCGACCAAGTCCTGACTGGCGGGGCGTACCGCCTGCGAGATGCGTCGGATAACCGACTCGAGCCGAACCCGTGGAACGTCACCCGTCTCCGAAGATTCTATGCCTAGCGCCGGACTCTGTGTTCGTCTCCTTCCTCTGTCCATTTTTTGCATTTTTCTGTCTTACATTTCTCTCCTTCCCCTCTTTTCTTTTATAGCCCTTAAAGGCTTATCTAGTGACGCGCCACTCACGCTCATTAAACCCCGGGGCTTCTTTAACAGAAGCTTATTTATACGGGCTTCATGCCCAACACATGCGTCAAACTTCCGCATGTACCTTTTTCTTCACCATTATATGCATCGATATGACTTAAGTTTTGGCCAAGCTGGGTTGCCTGGCTCCTGTGCTTACCCCTACGTTCCCGATTGTTCGGCTAGGCGGTAAAGGGAGCACCTCTGCGATTGTTACTGCCGGGTCAGCCGGACGTGTACCTCAGACTGGGTGAAGCCGAAAGCTAGCGTTCTTAAGGGAATATTCGGTCGATGAGATAAAAGATGATTTTTTTTACTCATTTTATGCGCCCCCAGATGCTTTTTTCTGCGTCTTTTTACGCACTCCGGACATGCACTTTAGGGCATGCCTCCCAGCGAAAGGAACCCCTAACGGAACTATTCTCTCTGGAAGATGTTTCTTACTAACCATGTAATATAACATAACTAGTTGGGCACTTGTCTGATAAAGCACTAATGACCCCCACGCCTGGTCTCCACGCATACCACGGTTCTTATATAACCGCTATGGTATTCGGACACACTCCGGACCGCCAGGTCCCGAGGTTGAAGCGAAAAGGTCGGCAACGACAAACGATCTACAATCCGGCTAGAAGGCATTACACATGTCAATTCAAAATTACATAGTCATTCTGACTGATTTTATTCCTCTTCTATACCATCTAACAGGCTGTCTAATTTACAGTCCTGCTGGGAATACTTCGCGGCCAACTCTACTTGGCCGTATACTAAGCTCACAGGGATTTCCTTCCCGTCAGGCCCCACTAGTCCGACCTCGGCCATGTGGTTTGGGTCCGACTTCATAAAACGGGTCTTCACCATGGCCCAGGCTTCCCTAGCGCCTTGTCGGCAGGCCGATATCTTCCACAACTAGAAGCACCGCCGAGCTCCCTTCAGCTTCTCCGCAAGCTCTCCAAGGCCCTCGGGCATGGAGTGGGCAGGCCATAAGGCTTGGGCAACACCCCACATCGCCTGCCGAATCCGCTCGTGCAGTTGCATGAGTTCAGGAAGAAGGTCACCCGTAGAACCGGGCATCTCCTCTGCAGGACGACCTGTGAGCATACCTACAGACATTACTCTGTTAGTCGACTTCCTCGCCGAACTCTTTTTTCAAAGTTCGTTCAAGCACTTACTAAAAATGCCGCGTCGAAGCCACTGATTCTCCTTCGTGGAGTCCGACAGCTGGCCACGAACATATTTAAGTTCGACGTCCAGCTTGGTGTTGGCATCCTGAAGATCATTCTTCTCTCGCCTCACCTTTGTCAACATACTCTCACCGGCCTTTAGCTGGCGTAAGAGTTGTTGCTTGTCCGGATCGAGTCCGGCGCCGTCTGCAATATGATCTGTCAGGTTTGCACCCACACCGCACAATACTAATCTTTCGAAGTGTATCTTACCTGAGGGGGTCTCTTTGGACTCCCCTACTGCGGCTAGTGCGGCCTCTAGTTGGACCTTGCACTTTTCCAGCTCCTGGGACAGTATAGTATTCTTCTCTGTAAGAACCTGCATGTTAAATGATCCTTAAATCAGTTGCTCTAACTGTTTCAAGTCTCGGGGGCTACTGGTATATATATTTGACCAAAATTTTCTTACCCGTATGTCTTTTACATACTTCTCCGTGGCTCTGGCTAAACCATTTTGAGCGGCACGGAGGTACGCATCTCCCGAATTAAAGGCATCTAAAGCCTCTTGGGAGAAACAAGCATCGCGTAGAACTGTCCGGCGACGCCTGTGGTTCATGGCACTCTCCACTTCAGAATTTGTGGCAGACAGCCTGTCCGCATCCTCTGTCGGAGGAGCGTCCGGTGCGCGCCTTGTGCTCGCCTCTGCTTCCTGGCCAGACGTTGGATCCTGGCTGGTGGAGGCGCGATTGGCAACCTCTCCGGATGTAGTTCGGCGAGGTCTCTTCGTTTTAAAGATAGCACGAACGTTAATATGCCCTGATAGAATAACTCCAGGGAAACAGAGGGTGCACTATACCTTTGCGCCGGCATCTCAGTCCGGACTTCATTCCTTTTTTCCCCACGGGGCCCTGCGGCCCCTCGTTGGCTAGCCGCCGCAGGTTCGGCCTCCCGCCTCGGAAAACTCCCCTGCAAAACACGGTTGTCATCAGAAACACCGGAATACGCGAGAGTGCAATCTCTCTCGAGGGAATGAGACTCCGGTTTCTGTCACCTGGGAGGCCGGGATTAACCCTGGGTAATCAGCCATGATGGCTACCAAGGTATTGTCCTTGCTTAGCTGATGGAACACCTCGTTGATAAGCTCCACCGATATGTTCGGATCCTCTTCGGAGTCCGGATCGAGGGACCGTTCTGGGTCCTTGGGCTGTGGAGGGCGGCTGTTTATATCCTTTACCTCCTGTCGCAGTTCCTGCACTGAAGTCGTCAGACTACATATCTAACCGTGGGAGTATAGAACAAACGGGCAAGCACAATTATTCACTTACCCAACTTGGAGGATCATACATAGTAAATCCGGCCTGTGGATTGACGCGGAGGAATTCCTCCTTTTCTCCCTTATACATAGAGGATAAGATCTTTACTAAGGCGGCGGCTGAGGCCGGCCCCTTACGACCGTAACGTGTGGCGTCATCCTCCCTGTTGAAATCCCACATGGGGTGGCCTCTATATTGAAGCGGCTGCACCCCCCGCATAATGCATGCGGCCATGACTCCAATCATGGTTAGTCCGGAATGAGCCAACAGTCTTATCCGACCCATCACGTAAAGGACGTCTCTGTCACTTTCTCTCTGAGAGCTCCACGAACGCCAGCTCAAGCGTTTCCTCAATGGAGCACTGTTGAACTCAGGGAGACCGACCCGGATAGGGTCCGGTAGCAGGACGTCATCTATGTAAAACCATTCCGAAGGCCAGTCCTCGGACGCCTTCTTTGGGGTTCCGGATAGGTATCCGGTCCCGGCGATGCGCCATACTTCGGCTCCGCCCACTTGATATATAGACCCCTTTTCAGAACGGGGCACCAGGCAGAATAACCTCTTCCACAGCGCGAAATGAGCCTCAACGCCTAAAAATAGCTCGCAAAGGGCGACGAAACCCGCAATGTGCAGTACGGAGGCGGGCGTGAGATTGTGCAGCTGGAGGACGTAGAACTCCAGAAGCCCGCGGAGAAATGGGTGAATTGGAAATCCCAGTCCCCTTATTAGATAGGGGACGAGGCACACCCGCTCTCCTTTAGAAGGATTGGGGGTGCTCTCCGCTTGTTTTCCGCCATTATAGGTGGCGAGACCGGCTCGGACCGGGACCATGTATGCCTGAGGGAGGAATCCCTTGGCCTGAAGTGATGCTAACTTGCTATGCGGAATGGTGCAACTCTCCCAGTCCCCGGGTTTGGGACCGGAGGGGCGAGGGGAGGAGCTGCGACGGCTGGTCATGTTGGAATGGACCTTTGCTGGGAGCGCTCTGATGATAACTCGCGGAAAGGAGAAGATGTGGTTTGGACCTAAATCCCCATCCCGTTAAATAGGCGGCTCGTTTATATGGCTAGGGGTGTGGATGTAAAAACGCCCCGGCTTTTCGCATTTGTTTGAACACGTGGAAGACGACCATTATTGGGCATGGAAGCCGAGGAGCACTACATTACAAAAATCGGACATTATTCCTACAGGTACACAAGATTTGGAGAAGAACCGGCCTTGCAATGCCGACCAATCTGCGCGCCAGACTCGTCGTCATTGAAGCCCGGTTCGGGGGCTACTGAGGGAGTCCTGGATTAGGGGGTGTTCGGGTAGCCGGACTATACCTTCAGCCGGACTCCTGGACTATGAAGATACAAGATTGAAGACTTCGTCCCGTGTCCGGATGGGACTTTCCTTGGTGTGGAAGGCAAGCTTGGCGATGCGGATATTCAAGATCTCCTGCCATTGTAACCGACTCCGTGTAACCCTAACCATATCCGGTGTCTATATAAACCAGAGGGTTGTAGTCCGTAGGCGATCAACTCCTTACACAACAATCATACCATAGGCTAGCTTCTAGGGTTTAGCCTCCTTGATCTCGTGGTAGATCTACTCTTGTACTACCCATATCATCAATATTAATCAAGCAGGAGTAGGGTATTACCTCCATCGAGAGGGCCCGAACCTGGGTAAAACAAAGTGTTCCCCGCCTCCTGTTGCCATCCGGCCTAGACGCACAGTTCAGGACCCCCTACCCGAGATCCGCCGGTTTTGACACCGACACTCGCCCAATCACTCTGGTAAGTCTTCAAGGTAGACTTCCAAACCTTCACAGACTTCGTTCACCGGCGATCCACAATGACTCTTGGATGCTCAGAACGCGACGCCTAACCGGCTGGAGGATTCACAGTCCTCAAGTGTAATAAGTCTTCAGATCACACAGACAGGAAGACTTAAGTGATGCCTAACACTCTTTGGCTCTGGGTGTTTAGGGCTTTATCCTCGCAAGGAATTCTCTCTCAAAGGCTTCGAGGTGGGTTGCTCTCAAACGACAAAAGCCGTGCACTAACTCTGAGCAGCCAACCGTTTATGGTTGTAGGGGGTGAGTTATTTATAGCCACTAGGCAACCCGACCTGATTTGTCCGAAATGACCCTTGGTCACTAAGGAACTGACACGTGTTCCAACGGTCAGATTTCAAACACACACGACAACTTTACTTGGGCTACAAGCAAAGCTGACTTATCCAACTCTGGACAAGATTTGCTCTCATATTCTTCACTCAAAGACATAGGATTTGGTTAAGCATCACTTCAGTCATTCTGACTGGTTCACTTGGGCCCCACTTAATAGTATGGTGGTTCCTATGACTCAACAAAGAAGAAAAGGAACGACGAAACAACTAAGTCTTCGCGCTCCATAGTCTTGATGCGATGTCTTCTCTTGTCATAGTCTTCAATGTGAATGTCTTCACATACCACCTTTTACTTCAATGTCTTCATTCATTTTTAGGGGTCATCTCTGGTAGGAAAACCGAATCAATGAGGGACTTCTACCTGTGTTATCCTGCAATTCTGACAAACACATTAGTCCCTCAACCAGGTTTGTCATCAATACTCCAAAACCAACTAGGGGTGGCACTAGATGCACTTACAGATATGAAAGAAGAAAACGTAAGGTTCCAATTTCCATTAAAGAAAGTAATGGAATTCTTCCCTAGAAAGAGAATTACGCCACCATATGAATCAATTATGAGGACCATCTATGGGTTGAAAACTAAAGATGACAATACTTGAAATTTTGCATTAAGCCTAGCTAGATGCGTAAAACAATAGCACTTGTTGGGAGGCAACCCAATAGCTATCTTATTTTTCTTGTTTTTTTCTTCTGTTTTTGAGTGTTCACAAAATTATGCTACTGTTATGATGTGTTTTTATGTTTCAGTTAGTGTTTGTGCCAAGTAAATCCTTTGGGTGATTTGGTTGATAGTTGACTTGATTCCGTGAAAAAACTGAAAGTTTTGCGCCTAGTACTGGAATTTTTAAAATTCATCGGACGTGATAAAATTATGATTTTTTTAAAATTATTGATATAAAAATTGCCCACCTTTTCCTAAAATTACAGAATTTTTTGTAGTTACAGAAGTATTGTGTTTGTTCAGATCATTACAGATTGTTCTATTTTGGACATATTCTGTTTTCGTTGCATAGTTTACTTGTTTTGATGAATCTATGGATTATATCGGTGGTATAAGTCAAGGAGAAGTTAGATACAGTAGGTATTATGCAATAATAAAATATGAATGAGTTTTATAACAGGACCTAAAGTTTATGATTTGCTTATCATACTAACGAATCTCACGAGGTTCCTGTTGAGTTTTGTGTGCTCAAGTTTTCAAGTTCTGGGTGAGATCATGATGGCATCCCCTCTTTCGTCTACAATCCATCAGTATACTACTTGGAGTTATATTTTTATTCATCACATGATATGAGTTTTGCTTGGAGCGTCTTGTATTAAGTAGTCTTTGCTTTGTTTGCCTTTTAGTTTACCATAATCATTGCTTTCTGCACACACATTTTGAGAGGTACACACATTTATTCGTGATTTGTTAGAATACTCTATGTGCTTCACTTATATTCTTTGAGCTAGGAAGTTGCTCTAGTGCTTCACTTATATCTTCTAGAGCATGGTGGTGGTTATATTTTAAAGAAACCGTTGCACTCTCATGCTTCACTTATATCTTTTTGAGAGTCTAATAAATAGTAATGTTAATATGCATGTGTTATGAAATTGGTCCTAATATGATAGGTATTCAAGAGGGATATAATAAAAACTTTCATGCAGACTGAATATGATAAGTTTGATTCCTTGCAATAGTTTTGTGATATTGAGATGGTAATATGTGGGAGGTACTAGTAAATGATTGTGGTTTAGTAAGAATATTGTGTTAATGTTTATGATTCCCGAAGCATGCACGTATATATAATCTCTAGTTATGCTAATAAGTTGGAGCATGATTTATTATTGTTTGTTCCTTATGAGTGGTTGTCGGGGAGGAGCGATGGTCTTTTCCTACCAATCTATCCCCCTAGGGACATGCATGGTAGTAATTTGCTTCAAGGGATAATAAACATTCACAATAAGTATGTGAGTTATTTATGACTAATGTGAGTCGATGGATTATATGCACTCTCACCTTTCCACAATTTGCTAGCCTCTTTGGTACCGTACATTGCCCTTTCTCACCTCGAGAGTCGGTGCAAACTTCGTCGGTGCATCCAAACCGTGTGATATGATACGCTCCATCACACATAAGCCTCCTTATATCTTTCTCAAAACAACCACCATACCTACCTATCATGGCATTTTCGTAGCCATTTCGAGATATTATTGCCATGCAACTTCCACCATTCCACTATTATGACGTACACCTTCATTGTCATATTGCTTTGCATGATCATATAGCCGACATGGTATTTGTGGCTCAGCCACTATTCATCATTATCATACGTGTTACGCTAGTATCATTGCACATCCCGGTACGCTGCCAAAGGCATTCATATAGAGTCATATGTTTCAGCTTTATTGAGTTGTAATATTGAGTTATAAGTAAATACAAGTGTGATCATCATCATTATTACTACATTGTCCCAGTGGGGAAATAAAAAAAGGCTAAAAGAGCCAACAAAAAATGAGAGAAAAAAAGGGAAGGGGCAATGTTACTATCCTTTCCACACTTGTGCTTCAAAGTAGCACCATGTTTTTTATATAGAGAGTCTCCTGTGTTGTCACTTTCATATACTAGTGGGAATTTTTCATTATAGAACTTGGCTTGTATATTTCGATGACGGTCTTTCCCAAAATGCCTGAGGTCTTCCTGAGCAAGCAAGTTGGATGCACACCCGCTTAATTTTTAGTTTGAGCTTTGATACACTTATAGCTCTTAGTGCATTCGTTGCATGACAATCCCTACTCCTTGCATTGACATCAATTGATGGGCATCTCCATAGCCCATTGATTAGCCGCATGATGTGATACTATCTTCCTTTTTTGTGTACGTAGCTTGCGCTCATGTACTGCGTGGGGGTTGAAAAAGCTGAAGCGCGTTAAAAAGTATGAACCAATTGCTCGGCTTGCCATCAAGGTTGTACATGATAAATACTTTGTGTTAAGAAGATGAAGCATGACAAGATTATATGATTTTTTAGGGATAGAGTTCTTTAGCATTTTTATTTTGAAAGGCATGATTGTTTGTTGGTATGATTGAGTATTGATGTCTTTTATCAAATTATAGACTATTGCTTTGAATCATTTGGATCTTAATATTCATACCCAAGAAATATTACATGATGAACATGTTAGGTAGCATTCCACATCATTTTTTTTGTTTTTATCATTTACCGACTCAAGAACAAGCAGGAATTAAGTGTGGAGATGCTTGATATGTTTCCAATGCATCTACAATTTTTGACGGTTCTATGCTATTATACACTAGTATAGCGAGGTGCTATACAAACGGTTTTTAACCCCTTTCCACGACGGCATTTGTAACCATCGCCTAGTGAGTGTGGGTGATAGGGGGGTCCTTCCCACACGACCTAGAAACCGTCGGGATATGCCGTCCTGGCATACACGCTCGGCAAAATGAGGTTGTGTGCGACTGGTGAGTGATCAAATACGGTTATACGTATAGTAGTGCTCAAAAAATACAATTATATATGCGAAATCATTTTCGGTCGTAAGTACATCCCACACAGTCAGTCCCTGCCAAACGTTTCCGTTCGTATATACATCCCACACAGTCGCTCGAAGGAAAACTTTTCTGTTCATAGGTACATCACACACAATGTTTCCCCTTAAATCATTTGTGATATCGTTTCCATTGCACATGGTATTAACAATTGTATCGTTTGCGTTATTGAATGCATCACACATGGTGCGTAGAAGAAACTGTGTGGCAAAGGTTGTCCATTACATACAGTTTATATGTGGTAAACGTTTGCGCCAGGTGGCCTAACGCAAACAGTTTTTAAGAGGATGTCATGTGTGATTGTTCATTAATCCAACACGGTTTATTCCTAGAAACTGTGTGCGTTGCCTGAGGTCATCGCCTGCGGTGTTTTCTCAATAACCGTTTGCAACAGAAAAACCCAATTAGCAGGCTAATTATCCTATTATTAATAATCCATTTATTAATCTAATTGACATTTCATATTAAGCACACAATATATTTCATTTTCATAATTGAAATATATTAGAGTACATCATCATATAACTTCAGCACTCAGCTACCCCATTACACAACTGCACCAGCACCAAGTTTCACATGCAACATCTATAACCTTTTGAAATTAGCATCATAGACGGTACATAGACAGATGTATCTCATATGTAAAACTGCTGAAGCAGAAGACGAATATTGAGCCTTCATTGATGTTGAAGGTCTTTGCAACTTTAGGCCAGTGCATGTGGATGATTGACCGTCCATCCTTCGTCCTCTTCAGGAACACTTCAATATTGAACCGTGGGTGTTGTATGAATACCTTCCTCGCCTCCTGACCATACAGGTGGTTTGAGAGGTAATCATCAGTGAACTGCTTTGGAAAGGCCTGAAAATAAGGATGTGCATAAATATCTTCTCTATATTAGAAATGGGGCAAAGGAATAAAAAAGGCAAGGTATAATAGTTAGTACCATCCTGAAGTGAACTGGTGTCTTCTTCATTGTGAAGACAAAGATCTTGTTGTTTTTTGTTGCTAATTTCTTTATCCTAACAATCTTTCTAAGTTTCTTGACTTGACTGATATTCATGGACAACTCATTTTCCCATATGCAAAAAGGGTCGAACAGTGGGTCAAAACCTCTAACAACAGGACCTACATGTGCAAGCCCAAATTGTTAAAAACCTAAATATTAGAATGGTTCCTGCAATTGCACAATAATGTGCTATTAGACAAAGGACCATGCATGTGCAAACCTCGATTGTAAATCTCAGTGCTTCCCATTGTTTCCCTGCAACACATATAAGGTAGTTAGTCATCAGGTTAAGTAAGGGTTCGCATGCTATCAGTAAAATATGTTGATGAAAAATAAGCACATTGCAGATTCATCAGATTAATTCAAGCCACATGGAAAATCCATTTATCCAAACCAAGCATGATTAAGAACTAGGAAATATAGCACTTGTATATGTTTCTCATGTATTAAGTGCAGCCAAATTCAATTTATTCCTCACATGCACAACAATACAAAATTCTACCCATGATAATTGAACATTGCATTGCAAAATTGAACCAAGCAGCTAACTAAACACCACAACAAATGAACCAAATATTAACTGAGCACCACATTGCACAATATAACATACTCCTAATAGAAGATCAGACAGTTAACCAAACCAAGCATGCTTAACAACTTGGAAATATAGCAATTGTATTTGTTTCTCATGTATTTAGTACAACCAAATTCAATTTATTTCTCACATGGTATACAGTAACAGAATGCACCCACAACAATTGAACATCGCATTGCAGAACTGAACCAAATAGTTAACTAAACACCACAACAAATGAACCAAACGTTAACTAAGCACCACATTGCACAATATAACATACTCCTAATAGAAGATTAGACAGTTAACCAAACAAAGCATGCTTAACAACTTGGAAATATAGCAATTGTATTTGTTTCTCATGTATTTAGTACAACCAAATTCAATTTATTCCTCACATGGTATACAGTAACAGAATGCACCCACAACAATTGAACATCGCATTGCAGAATTGAACCAAACAGTTAACTAAACACCACAACAAATGAACCACACGTTAACTAAGCACCGCATTGCATAATATAATATACTCCTAATAGAAGATCAGACAGTTAACCAAACCAAGCATGCTTAACAACTTGGAAATATAGGAATTGTATTTGTTTCTCATGTATTTAGTACAACCAAATTTGATTTATTTCTCACATGGTATAAATAACAGAATGCACCCACATCAATTGAACATCGCATTGTAGAATTGAACCAAACAGTTAACTAAACACCACAACAAATGAACCAAACGTTAACTGAGCACCACATTGCACAATGTATAACATACTAGAAGATCAGACGGTTAACCAAACCAAGCTTGCTTGACAACTTGTAAATATAGCAATTGTATTTGTTTCCCATGTATTTTATAAAGAAGACATCAATTTCTTTCTCACATGGAAGACAATACAAAATTGCACCCTGAAGAATTGAATATCACATTTGCAGAATTGAACCAAACAGTTAACTAAACACGACAACTAATTAACCAAACAGTTAATAAGTGAGCACCACATTGCACGACATATAGAACATATACACTAGAGCAACGGATTGCATGGTAAAAGTAGATAGCACAATTCACTAGAATTTGTTAAGGAAAGGCAGTAGATAGCAAACTAAACATGGGTCCTTATAGTGAGCTAATAAGACAAGCTACTCCTCATTGTCGGAGATATCAATGACGATTGGCTCCTTGGACGTGGAAGAGGGCGAGGCCTCCGCATTGTGGGTGCCCATGAACTGTCATTTAAAGCAGCCAACTGCATTGCGTCGGCGGCGTGCAAGGCGTCGATGGTGTCCTCGATGGCGAGGTGCTCCTCCAAGATCAGGTGGTCGGCACGAATGGCAGCCATCGCGACCGCATCCGCGCGTGCGGCCGCGATTTGCTTCTCCGCTGCCATATGCTCCTCGAGATCCTGGCTATACTGCGTGCACCATGGCTTAGGGTGGCGCTTATTTGGTGGAGGGGTCAGTGATTTGGGTGGAAGGTGTGGTGCCGGCGGTCGGGGCATGTGGGATGTGGAACGAGGAGGATGGGGTCGGGTGTGGATTACCTGCCTGGATAGACGAGGCCGAGCAGCGTGAAGGAGGGTCGCCGGCGAGGAGGCGGCACTGCAAGCAAGGAGTGAAGGTTTCAACTTGAAAAGGAGGGCAGAAATAGGGGAAATGTGTCTTTTGGTAAGGGGGAGGGGGCGGGAAGGTAGATATTTCCGCGGAAGCCGAAAATTTGGAATCAGTTCAGTGAAAAAACTGGCGCGCAAAGTCTCATCAGACACGGTCCCTTATTCAGAACTGTGTATGATATGTGAACATTAGAAATGATTCAGATAGCTTAACCTGTGTGTGATGAGTTTGAACGTCAAAAATTTTGGTTCGAATTTTCCTTGTTACAGTGGTCATCCACGTCATTGCACAATTTGGGTACACAAAGGAGGCTACAACACACCCACACCTCTAGTGTCAACATAGAACAACAGGAGTGTTGTGTTAAATTTTGGAATTTTTCGGGGTTCGTTTGGACATTTGTATACATTAACTGGGTTTTCTAGGCATTTTATGTGCATAATTCAAATTTGAACTACATGCACATGCTCCAGTGCATATAAATTGGTTGAAAAATCAAATATGTGTCATTGGTTGCATGCTTAGGTCCCATGAAAGAAATGAGAATGAATGTCAAACACCCTGCCACCGTCACTCGGCCGCAAACATTGAGATACCTAGTTTTTAAATTCTAGTAAATCCAAAACTCATCTAAAATTCATGAAACTTGGCATGCTATCATGGAGCGGCATCAACATGATGTGATAAAAAATTATCCCATTTGGGGCAGGTTTGGGTATAAGCTTCTCACAAACCAGAGCTTCTCACAACAAGCCTGATGGTTTTCGGTAGGGAACATGCCACCTTTGGGGATGAAACGATATCCGTTGCCTCTTATTGATTTCAAAAAAAATCTAGCGTCAACATAAAACAACAGGACTGTTGTGTTAAATTTTGGAATTTTTCGGGGTTCGTTTGGACATTTGTATACATTAACTGGGTTTTCTAGGCATTTTGTGTGCATAATTCAAATTTGAACTGTTGGGGAACGTAGCAATAATTCAAAATTTTCCTACGTGTCACCAAGATCAATCTATGGAGTCATCTAGCAATGAGGGAGGAGTGGATCTACATACCCTTGTAGATCGCGCGCGGAAGCGTTCAAGAGAACGGGGTTGATGGAGTCGTACTCGTCGTGATCCAAATCACCGATGATCCTAGCGCCGAACGGACGGCACCTCCGCGTTCAACACACGTATGGAGCAGCGACATCTCCTCCTTCTTGATCCAGCAAGGGGGGAGGAGAGGTTGATGGAGATCCAGCAGCACGACGGCGTGGTGGTGGAAGTAGCGGGATTCCAACAGGGCTTCGCCAAGCGCTGCGGGAGGAGGGAGATGTGTCATGGGAGGGAGAGGGAGGCGCCAGGGCTTAGGTTAGGCTGCCCTCCCTTCCCCCCACTATATATAGGGCCAAGGGAGAGGGGGGGGGGCGCAGCCTTGGCCCTTCCTCCAAGGAAGGGTGCGGCCAGGGAGGAGTCCATCCTCCCCAAGGCACCTAGGAGGTGCCTTCCCCTTTAGGACTCTTCCTTTTCCTTATCTCTTGGCGCATGGGCCTCTTGGGGCTGGTTCCCTTGGCCCATATAGGCCAAGGCGCACACCCCTACAGCCCATGTGCCCCCCGGGGCAGGTGGACCCCCGGACCCCTTTCGGCACTCCCGGTACAATACCGATAATGCGCGAAACTTTTCCGGCGACCAAAACAAGACTTCCCATATATAAATCTTTACCTCCAGACCATTCCGGAACTCCTTGTGACGTCCGGGATCTCATCCGGGACTCCGAACAACTTTTGGGTTACCACATACTAATATCTCTATAACCCTAGCGTCACCGAACCTTAAGTCTGTAGACCCTACGGGTTCGGGAGACACGCAGACATGACCGAGACGACTCTCCGGCCAATAACCAACAGCGGGATCTGGATACCCATGTTGGCTCCCACATGTTCCACGAAGATCTCATCGGATGAACCACGATGTCAAGGACTTAATCAACCCCGTATACAATTCCCTTTGTCTATCGGTACGATACTTGCCCGAGATTCGATTGTCGGTATCCCGATACCTTGTTCAATCTCGTTACCGGCAAGTCTCTTTACTCGTTCCGTAACACATCATCCCGTGATCAACTCCTTGATCACATTGTGCACATTATGATGATGTCCTACCGAGTGGGCCCAGAGATACCTCTCCGTTTACACGGAGTGACAAATCCCAGTCTCGATTCGTGCCAACCCAACAGACACTTTCGGAGATACTCGTAGTGCACCTTTATAGCCACTCAGTTACGTTGTGACGTTTGGCACACCCAAAGCATTCCTACGGTATCCGGGAGTTGCACAATCTCATGGTCTAAGGAAATGATACTTGACATTAGAAAAGCTTTAGCATACGAACTACATGATCTTGTGCTAGGCTTAGGATTGGGTCTTGTCCATCACATCATTCTCCTAATGATGTGATCCCATTATCAACGACATCCGATGTCCATGGTCAGGAAACCGTAACCATCTATTGATCAATGAGCTAGTCAACTAGAGGCTTAGTAGGGACATGGTGTTGTCTATGTATCCACACATGTATCTGAGTTTCCTATCAATACAATTCTAGCATGGATAATAAACGATTATCATGAACAAGGAAATATAATAATAACTAATTTATTATTGCCTCTAGGGCATATTTCCAACAGTCTCCCACTTGCACTAGAGTCAATAATCCAGTTCACATCGATATGTGATTAACACTCAAGGTCACATCCCCATGTGACTAACACCCAAAGAGTTTACTAGAGTCAATAATCTAGTTCACATTACCATGTGATTAACACTCGATGAGTTCTGGGTTTGATCATGTTATGCTTGTGAGAGATGTTATAGTCAACGGGTCTGAATCTTTCAGATCCGTGTGTGCTTTACAAATCTCTTTGTCATCTCCTAGATGCAGCTACCACGTTCTATTTGGAGCTATTCCAAATAACTGTTCTACTATACGAATCCAGTTTACTACTCAGAATAATCTGGATTAGTGTCAAAGTTTAAATCGGCGTAACCCTTTACAACGAACTCTTTTACTACCTCCATAATCGAGAAAATTCCTTAGTCCACTAGTTACTAAGGATAACTTTGACCGTTGTCTTGTGATCCATTCTTGGATCACTCTTGTACCCCTTGACTGACTCATGGCAAGGCACATTTCAGGTGCAGTACACAGCATAGCATACTGTAGGGCCTATGTCTTAAGCATAGGGGACGACCTTCGTCCTTTCTCTCTATTATGCCGTGGTCGAGCTTTAAGTCTTAACTTCATACCTTACAACTTAGGCAAGAACTCCTTCTTTGACTGATCCATCTTGAACACCTTCAAGATCATGTCAAGGTATGTGCTCATTTGAAAGTACCATTAAGCGTTTTGATCTATCCTTATAGATCTTGATGCTCAATGTTCAAGTAGTTTAATCCAGGCTTTCCATTAAAAACACTTTCCAAATAACCCTATATGCTTTCCAGAAATTCTACGTCATTTCTGATCAACAATATGTCAACAACATATATTCATCAGAAATTCTATAGTGCTCCCACTCACTTCTTTGGAAATACAAGTTTCTCATAAACTTTGTATAAACCCAAAATCTTTGATCATCATCAAAGCATACATTCCAACTCCGAGATGCTTACTCCAGTCCTTAGAAGGATTGCTGGAGCTTTGCATACTTATTAGCATCTTTCAGGATTGACAAAACCTTCCGGTTGTATCACATACAACCTTTCCTCAAGAAAATCGTCGAGGAAACAATGTTTTTGACATCCTATCTGCAAGATTTCATAAATAATGCAGTAATCGCTAATGTAATTCCAACAGACTTTTAGCATCGCTACGTGTGAGAAAGTCTCATCGTAGTCAACTCCTTGAACTTGTCGGGAAACATCTTAACGACAAGTAGAGCTTTCTCAATGGTGACACTTACCATCATTGTCTGTCTTCCTTTTAAAATCCATCTGTACTCAACAGCCTTACGACCATCGAGCTGTTCTGCCAAAGTCTACACTTTGTTTTCATACATGGATCCTCTCTCGGATTTTATGGCCTCGAGCCATTTTGGAATCCGGGCCCACCATCGCTTCTCCATGGATCGTAGGTTCATTGTTGTCTAGCAACATGACTTCCAAGACAGGATCACATACCACTCTGAAGTAGTAAGCATCCTTGTCATCCCATGAGGTTTGGTAGTGACTTGATCTGAAGTTTCATGATCACTATCATAAGCTTCCACTTCAATTGTTGTAGGTGCCACAGGAACAACTTCATGTGCCCTGCCACACACTAGTTGAAGAGACGGTTCATTAACCTCATCAAGTCTCCACCATCCTCCCACTCAATTCTTTCGAGAGAAACTTTTCCTCGAGAAAGGACCCGATTCTAGAAACAATCCCTTATTGCTTTCGGTTCTGAGACAGGAGGTATACCCAACTGTTTTGGGTGTCCTATGAAGATGCATTTATCCGCTTTGGGTTCGAGCTTATCAGCCTGAAACTTTTTCGCATAAGCGTCATAGTCCCAAACTTTTAAGAAATGACAGCTTAGGTTTCTCTAAACCATAGTTCATACGGTGTCATCTCATCGGAATTACGTGGTGCCCTATTTAAAGTGAATGTGGTTGTCTCTAATGCCTAACCCATAAACTATCGTGGTAATTCGATAAGAGACATCATGGTATGCATCATATCCAATAGGGTGCAGTTATGATGTTCGGACACACCATCACACTATGGTGTTCCAGGCTGTATTAGTTGTGAAACAATTTCCACAATGTCTTAATTCTGTGCCAAACTTGTAATTCAGATATTCATCTCTATGATCATATCATAGATATTTTATCCTCTTGTCACGACGATCTTTCAACTTCACCCTGAAATTACTTGAACCTTTCAATAATTCAGACTCGTGATTCATCAAGTAAATATACTCAACATCTTACTCAAATCATCTGTGAAGTAAGAACATAACGATATCCACTACATGCCTCAACACTCATTGGACTGCACACATCAAAATGTATTACTTCCAACAAGTTGCTTTCTAGTTCCATTTTACTGAAAACGAGGCTTTCAGTCATCTTGCCCATGTGGTATGATTTGCATGTCTCAAGTGATTCAAAATCAAGTGAGTCCAAACGGTCCATTTGCATGGAGTTTCTTCATGCATATACACCAATAGACATGGTTCGCATGCCTCAAACTTTTCAAAAATGAGTGAGCCCAAAGATCCATCAACATGGAGCTTCTTCATGCGTTTTATACCGATATGACTTATGTGGCAGTGCCACAAGTAGGTGGTACTATCATTACTATCTTTTGGCATGAACATGTGTATCACTACGATCGAGATTCAATAAACCATTCATTTTAGGTGTAAGACCATTGAAGGTATTATTCAAATAAACAGAGTAACCATTACTCTCTCCTTAAATGAATAACCGTATTGCGATAGACATAATCCAATCATGTCTATGCTCAACGCAAACACCAATCTTGATGGTAGAGGGAGCGTACAATATTTGATCAACCATGGAAATACTTCCAACACATATCGTCATCTCACCTTTTGGCTAGTCTCCGTTTATTCCGTAGCCTTTTGTTTCGAGTTACTAACACTTAGCAACCGAACCGGTATCTAATACCCTGGTGCTACTAGGAGTACTAGTAAAGTACACATTAACACAATGTATATCCAATATACTTCTATCGACCTTGCCAGCCTTCTCATCTACCAAGTATCTAGGGTAATTCTGCTCCAGTGGCTGTTCCCCTTATTACAGAAGCACTTAGTCTCGGGTTTGGGCTCAACCTTGGGTTTCTTCACTAGAGCAGCAGCTGATTTGCCGTTTCATGAAGTTTCCCTTCTTGCCCTTGCCCTTCTTGAAACTAGTGGTTTCACCAACCATCAACAATTGATGCTCCTTCTTGATTTCTACTTTTGTGGTGTCAAACATCGCGAATATCTCAAGGATCATCATATATGTCCCTGATATATTATAGTTCATCACGAAGCTCTAGCAGCTTGGTGGTAATGACTTCGGAGAACTATCACTATTTCATCTGGAAGATCAACTCCCACTTGATTCAAGCGATTGTTGTACTCAGACAATCTGAGCACAAGCTCAACAATTGAGCTTTTCTCCCTTAGTTTGCAGGCTAAGAAAATCGTCAGAGGTCTTATACCTCTTGACATGGGCACGAGCCTGAAATCCCAATTTCAGCCCTCGAAACATCTCATATGTTTCGCGACGTTTCAAAACGTCTTCGGTGCCTCAACTCTAAACCGTTTAACTGAACTATCACGTAGTTATCAAAATGTGTATGTCAGATGTTCGCAACATCCACAGACGATGTTCGAGGTTCAGCACACTGAGCAGTGCATTAAGGACATAAGCCTTCTATGAAGCAATGAGGACAATCCTCAGTTTACGGACCTAGTCCGCATAATTGCTACTATCATCTTTCAACTAAATTTTCTCTAGGAACATATCTAAAAAGTAGAACTGAAGCGCGAGCTACGACATAATTTGCGAAGATCTTTTGACTACGTTCAGGATAATTAAGTTCATCTTATGAACTCCCACTCAGATAGACATCCCTCTAGTCATCTAAGTGATTACATGATCCGATTCAACTAGGCCGTGTCCGATCATCACGTGAGATGGACTAGTCAACGTCGGTGAACATCTTCATGTTGATCGTATCTTCTATATGACTCATGCTCGACCTTTCGGTCTCTTGTGTTCCGAGGCCATGTCTGTACATGCTAGTCTCGTCAAGTTAACCTAAGTGTTTCGCATGTGTTTCGAGGCCATGTCTGTACATGCTAGGCTCGTCAACACCCGTTGTATTCGAACGTAAGAATCTATCACACCCGATCATCACGTGGTGCTTCGAAACGACGAACTTTCACAACGGTGCACAGTTAGGGGGAACACTTTCTTGAAATTTTAATGAGGGATCATCTTATTTACTACCGTCGTTCTAAGCAAATAAGATGTATAAACATGATAAACATCACATGCAATCAAATAGTGACATGATATGGCCATCATCACTTTGCTCCTTTTGATCTCCATCTTCGGGGCTCCATGATCATCATCGTCACCGGCATGACACCATGATCTCCATCATCATGATCTCCATCATTGTGTCTTCATGAAGTTGTCTCGCCAACTATTACTTCTACTACTACAGCTAACGGTTAGCAATAAAGTAAAGTAATTACATGGCATTGTTCAATGACACGCAGGTCATATAATAAATAAAGACAACTCCTATGGCTCCTGCCGGTTGTCATACTCATCGACATGCAAGTCGTGATTCCTATTACAAGAACATGATCAATCTCATACATCACATATCATTCATCACATTCTTCTTGGCCATATCACATCACATAGCATACCCTGCAAAAACAAGTTAGACGTCCTCTAATTGTTGTTTGCATGTTTTACATGGCTGCTATGGGTTTCTAGCAAGAACGTTTCTTACCTACGCAAAAACCACAACGTGATATGCCAATTGCTATTTACCCTTCATAAGGACCCTTTTCATCGAATCCGATCCGACTAAAGTGGGACAGACAGACACCCGCCAGCCACCTTATGCAACTAGTGCATGTCAGTCGGTGGAACCAGTCTCACGTAAGAGTACGTGTAAGGTTGGTCTAGGCCGCTTCATCCCACGATGTCGCCGAATCAAGATTGGACTAGTAACAGTATGCATATTGAACAAAATCAACGCCCACAACTACTTTGTGTTCTACTCGTGCATAGAAACTACGCATAGACCTAGCTCATGATGCCACTGTTGGGGACGTAGCAATAATTCAAAATTTTCCTACGTGTCACCAAGATCAATCTATGGAGTCATCTAGCAACGAGGGAGGAGTGGATCTACATACCCTTGTATATCGCGCGCGGAAGCGTTCAAGAGAACGGGGTTGATGGAGTCGTACTCGTCGTGATCCAAATCACCGATGATCCTAGCGCCGAACGGACGGCACCTCCGCGTTCAACACACGTACGGAGCAGCGACGTCTCCTCCTTCTTGATCCAGCAAGGGGGGAGGAGAGGTTGATGGAGATCCAGTAGCACGGCGGCGTGGTGGTGGAAGTAGCGGGATTCCAACAGGGCTTCGCCAAGCGCTGCGGGAGGAGGGAGATGTGTCATGGGAGGGAGAGGGAGGCGCCAGGGCTTAGGTTAGGTTGCCCTCCCTTCCCCCCACTATATATAGGGCCAAGGGAGAGGGGGGGGGGGCGCAGCCTTGGCCCTTCCTCCAAGGAAGGGTGCGGCCAGGGAGGAGTCCATCCTCCCCAAGGCACCTAGGAGGTGCCTTCCCCTTTAGGACTCTTCCTTTTCCTTATCTCTTGGCGCATGGGCCTCTTGGGGCTGGTGCCCTTGGCCCATATAGGCCAAGGCGCACACCCCTACAGCCCATGTGGCCCCCCCCGGGGCAGGTGGACCCCCTTGGTGGACCCCCGGACCCCTTTCGGCACTCCCGGTACAATACCGATAATGCGCGAAACTTTTCCGGCGACCAAAACAAGACTTCCCATATATAAATCTTTACCTCCGGACCATTCCGGAACTCCTCCTAACGTCCGGGATCTCATCCGGGACTCCGAACAACTTTCGGGTTACCGCATACTAATATCTCTATAACCCTAGCGTCACCGAACCTTAAGTGTGTAGACCCTACGGGTTCGGGAGACACGCAGACATGACCGAGACGACTCTCCGGCCAATAACCAACAGCGGGATCTGGATACCCATGTTGGCTCCCACATGTTCCACGATGATCTCATCGGATGAACCACGATGTCAATGACTTAATCAATCCCGTATACAATTCCCTTTGTCTATCGGTACGATACTTGCCCGAGATTCGATCGTCGGTATCCCGATACCTTGTTCAATCTTGTTACCGGCAAGTCTCTTTACTCGTTCTGTAACACATCATCCCGTGATCAACTCCTTGATCACATTGTGCACATTATGATGATGTCCTGCTGAGTGGGCCCAGAGATACCTCTCCGTTTACACGGAGTGACAAATCCCAGTCTCGATTCGTGCCAACCCAACAGACACTTTCGGAGATACCCGTAGTGCACCTTTATAGCCACCCAGTTACGTTGTGACGTTTGGCACACCCAAAGCATTCCTACGGTATCTGGGAGTTGCACAATCTCATGGTCTAAGGAAATGATACTTGACATTAGAAAAGCTTTAGCATACGAACTACATGATCCTGTGCTAGGCTTAGGATTGGGTCTTGTCCATCACATCATTCTCCTAATGATGTGATCCCGTTATCAAAGACATCTGATGTCCATGGTCAGGAAACCATAACCATCTATTGATCAACGAGCTAGTCAACTAGAGGCTTACTAGGGACATGGTGTTGTCTATGTATCCACACATGTATCTGAGTTTCCTATCAATGCAATTCTAGAATGGATAATAAACGATTATCATGAACAAGGAAATATAATAATAACTAATTTATTATTGCCTCTAGGGCATATTTCCAACATGAACTACATGCACATTCTCCAGTGCATATAAATTGGTTGAAAAATCAAATCCGCGTCCTTGGTTGCATGCTTAGGTCCCATGCAAGAAATGGGAATGAATGTCAAACACCCTGCCACCGTCACTCGGCCGCAAACATTGAGATGCCTGGTTTTTAAATTCTAGTAAATCCAAAACTCGTCTGAAATTCATGAAACTTGGCATGCTATCATGGAGCGGCATCAACATGCCATGGTAAAAAATTTGTCCCATTTGGGGCAGGTTTGGGTATAATCTTCTCACAAACCAGAGCTTCTCACAACAAGCATGATGGCTTCGGTAGGGAACGTGCCACCTTTGGGGACGAAACGATATCCGTTGCCTCTTATTGCTTTCAAAAAAATCTAGCTTCAACATAAAATAACAGGACTGTTGTGTTAAATTTTGGAATTTTTCGGGGTTCGTTTGGACATTTTTATACATTAATTGGGTTTCCTAGGCATTTTATGTGCATAATTCAAATTTGAACTACATGCACATTCTCCAGTGCATATAAATTGGTTGAAAAGTCAAATCTGCGTCCTTGGTTGCATGCTTAGGTCCCATGCAAGAAATGGGAATGAATGTCAAACACCCTGCCACCGTCACTCGGCCGCAAACATTGAGATACCTGGTTTTTAAATTCTAGTAAATCCAAAACTCGTCTGAAATTCATGAAACTTGGCATGCTATCATGGAGCGGCATCAACATGCCGTGGTAAAAAATTTATCCCATTTGGGGCAGGTTTGGGTATAATCTTCTCACAAACTAGAGCTTCTCACAACAAGCCTGATGGTTTCGGTAGGGAATGTGCCACCTTTGGGGACGAAATGATATCTATTGCCTCTTATTGCTTTCAAAAAATATCTAGTGTCAACATAGAACAACAGGAGTGATGTGTTAAATTTTGGAATTTTTCAGGGTTCGTTTGGACATTTTTATGCATTAACTGGGTTTTCTAGGCATTTTATGTGCATAATTCAAATTTGAACTACATGCACATGCTCCAGTGCATATAAATTGGTTGAAAAATCAAATATGTGTCCTTGGTTGCATGCTTAGGTCCCATGCAAGAAATGGGAATGAATGTCAAACACCCTGCCACCGTCACTCGGCCGCAAACACTGAGATACCTGGTTTTTAAATTCTAGTAAATCCAAAACTCGTTTGAAATTCATAAAACTTGGCATGCTATCATGGAGCGGCATCAACATGCCGTGGTAAATTTTTTGTCCCATTTGGGGCAGGTTTGGGTATAAGCGTCTCACAAACCAGAGCTTCTCACAACAAGCGTGATGTTTTCGGTAGGGAACGTGCCTCCTTTGGGGACGAAACAATATCCGTTGCCTCTTATTGCTTTCAAAAAATTTCTAGTGTCAACATAGAACAACAGGAGTGTTTTGTTAAATTTTGGAATTTCTTGGGGTTCGTTTGGACATTTGTATACATTAACTAGGTTTTGTAGGCATTTTATGTGCATAATTCAAATTCGAACTACATGCACATGCTCCAATGCATATAAATTGGTTGAAAAATCAAATTTGTGTTCCTGGGTGCATGCTTAGGTTCCATGCAAAAAATGGCAATGAATTTCAAACACCAGGGCACTGTTGATTGCCGGCAAAATGTTGAGATACTTTGTTTCTAAATTCTAGTAAATCCAAAACTCATCTGAAATTCATGAAACTTGGCATGCTATCATGGAATGGCACCCGACATGCTATGGTATTTTTCATGTCCATTTTGAGAGAAGGCGCACTCAAATAACATCCAACAAAGGCATTTTGAAACAAATAGCTGCCACTGTAACATCTCAAACATTTTGTATAATTTAAATCGTATGCGTTCTGTTAACCATTCATGTGACGCCATGCCTCACTCTTTTAATGGCTAGGAGGTGTCGTGTGGATAGGTGCTTGACTAACGGGGGGCGTGCGAGCTGTACTCCAATGCGCAGGCTCACCGCGAAGCGTGCGAGCTGTACGCTGCGCAAGCTCACTGGGAAGCGAGCCCTTTGACTTCCATGGCTGCATGCCTTGCTTGCATCCTCTCCATTAATGGCGCCCAAGCCGCAGCTTAATACGGCTTTTAATTATAAACACTCATCGCAAACATTTTAGTTAGAACACTCATATGCAAACCGACAGCTTCCCCAGGAAGCAAATGGAAAATGCGCAGAGCAGGATTTGTGCAGCTCTTGATTGCAAACGTTTTAGTTAGAACACCCGTATACAAACCGACAGCTTCCCCAGGAAGCCAAGAGAAAATGCGCCGAGAAGGATTTGTGCATCCCTTCAACGCAAACGGTTGTTTTGGATGACCCGTGTGCAACCACATACAAACAATTTGGTAAGATTTGCATCTGCCATATTGGGTATGTTGCCATTTGCCAAACCGGAACGATTGACATTTGTTGATCTAGTAACATTGCCATTTGTCAATCCTTGTAACATTGCGATTTGTCAAAATATACAGCTAAAAATCACTAGCACTATCAAAATTTTGCAACTAAAATTCAGTAATTAAGCATAGATTTCATTCATAGATTAAGCAGTCGTTCTTAATTCATACGAACAGTTCAACTCGAAAACTGAACCGACCAAACTTTTCCCCAACTATTGCCAACCACGTACTGAAATAGCTAGTTCAACTATATATACTAGCTAATTTTAAGTATGTTGTACAGTTCCACCACATCTATAGTTAGATGAACTGAACAAAATAGCCCCTAAATACTACTACTATGGAGGGGCTTTGTACTACTTCTGGCAACCTCTCCTCTGTCGAGCGCGCTCAGTAAGAGGCGGAGGAGGAGGAGGAGCCTACCGACGAGCTGGACAACTGCAATACGATGCCTGCCGCTGTGATACGTCCATTTTGCATCATGTTTTTCTACTGTTATTTATGATGCTTTTATGCATAATAATGCTTTTTGAAGTAATTCTAACGCCTTTTCTCTCATAATATGCAAGGTACACACAAAGAGGGAGAATTCGGGCAGCTAGAAATCTGGACCTGGAAAAACTATGTCAGACCACCTATTCTGCACAACTCCAAACAAGCTGAAACTTTACGGAGATTTTTATGGAATATTTGAGAAATATTGGAGCCAATAAGTACCAGAAGGGACCCACCAGGCGAGCACAACCCACCTGGGCGCGCCAGGGAGCCCAGGTGCGCCCTGGTGGGTTGTGCTCATCCAGGCCCACCTCCGGTGTCCATCTTCTGGTATATAAGTCATTTTGACCTAGAAAAAATTAGAGAGGACTTTTGGGACGGAGCGCCGCCGTCTTGAGGTGGAACTTGGGCAGGAGCACTTTTGCCTCCGATGGAGTGATTCTGCCGGGGGAACTTCCCTCCCGGAGGGGGAAATCATCGTCATCATCATCACCAACAACTCTCCCATCTTGGGGAGGGAAATCTTCATCAACATCTTCAACAACACCATCTCCTCTCAAACCCTAGTTCATCTCTTGTGTTCAATCTTTGTACCGGAACTATAGATTGGTGCTTGTGGGTGACTAGCAGTGTTGATTATATCTTGTAGTTGATTACTATATGGTTTATTTGGTGGAAGATTATATGTTCGGATCCATTATGCTATTTAATACCCCTCTGATCTTGAGCATGTTTATCACTTGTGAGTAGTTATTTTCGTTCTTGAGGTCATGGGAGAAATCATGTTGCAAGTAATCATGTGAACTTGATATGTGTTCGATATTTTGATAGTATGTATGTTGTGATTCCCTTAGTGGTGTCATGTGAACGTCGACTACATGACACTTCACCATATTTGGGCCTAAGGGAATGCATTGTGGAGTAGTTATTAGATGATGGGTTGCGAGAGTGACAGAAGCTTAAACCCTAGTTTATGCGTTATTTCGTAAGGGACCGATTGGATCCAAAAGTTTAATGCTATGGTTAGGATTTATCTTTAATACTTTTCTCGTAGTTGCGGATGCTTGCGAGGGGGTTAATCATAAGTAGGAGGTTTGTTCAAGTAATAACAGAACCTAAGCATCGGTCCACCCACATATCAAATTATCAAAGTAGCGAACACAAATTGAATCAACATGATGAAAGTGACTAGATGAAATTCCCGTGTATCCTCAAGAACGCTTTGCTTACTATAAGAGATCGTTTTGGCATGTCCTTTGTCTCAAAAGGATTGGGCTACCTTGATGAACTTTTGTTACTATTATCATTACTTTCTCGTTACAAAATATCTTGCTATCAAACTACTCTGTTACTTACAATTTCAGCCCTTGCAGACACTACCTTGCTGAAAACCCCTTGTCAGTTCCTTCTGCTCCTCGTTGGGTTCGACACTCTTGCTTATTGAAAAGAGCTACAATTGATACCCTATACTTGTGGGTCATCAAGGGAATTTTTTGGCGCCATTGTCGCGGAGTGAAGAGCCTTTGGTAAGTGGAAATTGGTAAGGAAACATTTATATAGTATGCTGAAATTTATTGTCACTTGTTACTATGGAAAACAATCCTTTGAGGGGGGTTTTCGGGGTATCTTCACCTCGACCGGAACCACAATTAGCTACCCCTCAACCTACTGCACCTACTAAAAATATTGAATATGAAATTCCTTCGGGTATGATAGAACAACTTCTAGCTAAGCCTTATGCAGGAGATGGAACCGAACATCCTGATATGCATCTGATATATGTGGAAGAAATTTGTGGACTCTTTAAGCTTGCAGGTTTACCCGGAGATGAAGTTAAAAATAAGGTTTTCCCTTTATCTTTGAAGGGAAAAACATTGGCATGGTATAAGCTATGCGATGATATTGGATCTTGGAATTCGAATCGATTGAAATTGGAATTTCACCAAAATTTATCCTATGCGTCTAGTTCATTGTGATCAAAATTACATATATAATTTTTGTCCTCGTGAAAGAGAAAGTATCTCTCTAGCTTGGGGGAGGCTTAAGTCAATGTTATATTCGTGCCCCAATCATGAGCTCTCAAGAGAAATTATTATTCAGTATTTTTATGCTCGACTTTCTCATAATGATCAATCCATGCTCGATACTTCTTGAACTGGTTCTTTTATGAAGAAGACTATTGAATTCCGGTGGGATCTTTTGGAAAGAATTAAACGCAACTCCTAAGATTGGGAACTTGATGAAGGTAAAGAGTCAGGTATTAAGCTTAAGTATGATTGTGCTAAATCTTTTATGAATACCGATGCTTTTCCAAAGTTTAGCACTAAATATGGACTTGACTCTGAGATAGTAGCCTCTTTTTGTGAATCATTTGCTACTCATGTTGACCTCCCTAAGGAGAAGTGGTTTAAATATCACCCACCTATTAAAGAAGAGATTAAAGAACCGAAACTAGCTAAAGAAGAAACTATACTTTATAATGTTGACCCAGTTGTTCCTACTGCTTATATTGAGAAACCACCTTTCCCTGTCAGGATAAAGGAACATGCTAAGTTTCAACTATGGTTAACAAAATTTATATTAGAACACCCAAACCTGACGAACAAATCAAACTAGAACCTAGTGTTGCTATGGTTAAGGATCTCTTAGAATAAAATGTAGATGGGCATGTTATTTACTTCTGTAATGAAGCTACTAGAATTGTCAAGCTCGATAGAACAGATAATCATAGACCCGTTGTTGGCATGCTCGTTGTCTCAGTTAAAATAGGAGATCACTGTTATCATGGTTTATGTGACATAGGTGCTAGCATGAGTGCTATTCCCTATACCTTATATCAAGCAATTATGAATGACATAGCACCCGCAGAGATAGAAGACATTGATGTTACTATTAAACTTGCTAATAGAGATACTATATCACCAATTGGGATTGTTAGAGATGTTGAAGTCTTGTGTGGGAAAATAAATTACCCTACTGATTTTCTTGTTTTTGGTTCCCCACAAGATGACTTTTGTCCCATTATCTTTGGTAGACCTTTCTTGAACACCATTAATGCTAAAATTGATTGTGAGAAACAAATTGTCGGTGTTAGCTTTGGTGATGATTCTCATGAGTTTAATTTTTCCAAGTTTAGTAGAAAGCTTCATGAAAAAGAATTGCCTAGTAAGGACGAAATAATTGGTCTTACTTCTATTGTTGTGCCTCCTACTGATCCTCTAGAACAATATCTGCTTGACCATGAAAATGATTTACATATGCATGAAAGAAATGAAATAGATAAGATTTTCTTTGAACAATGTCCTCTGCTTAAACACAATTTGCCTATTGAAACTCTAGGAGGTCCTCCTCCACCTAAAGGTGATCCTGTGTTTGAATTTAAACAGTGAATTCTCTTGATACTCAACAACCTATGTTCTCAGTAACCAAGCAATTGCAATTCAACTTATTCAACGGAGTTTAAGTAAGAGCTCCACATACTCAACCATCATATAGTCTTCTATGATTGCTAACACTCACCACATACACACGATTAAAACGTTTCAACCGGACACATAGAAAGATAGGGGCTTATATTTTTGCCTCCCAACGTATTCACCTCAAGGGTGATGTCAACAATAATAACTCATGCTACCCATATCCAACTGGATATATGTGCCTAGATCTTTCCTCACCACAAGACGCTTGCCAAAAGAGAAAAACAAAAAATGAATAGAGGGAAAAACTTTGACTCTTGCATGAAAGTAAATACATAGAAGTAAAAGATAGGCCCTTCGCCAAGGGAAGCAGAGGTTGCCATGCGCTTATTTGTTTGTATGCCCAACCCCTTAGTGCAAAAGAACGTCATGTTATGTTGCCCCTTATGATAGCAACCTTTATTATGCAGTCAGTCGCTTTTATTCTTTGCCATCACAAGTTCGTACAACGCTCAATTTTCTCTTACACTAAATGATCTAACACTTTTAGAAGCAATTTTTATTGCCTTATTGCACCGATGATAGCTTACTTGAAGGATCTTGCTCAATCTTTAGGTAGGTATGGTGGACTCTTGAAGATAAGATTTGGGTTTAAGGGTTTTTTGGATGCACAAGTAGTATCTCTACTTGGTGCGGAATTTTTGACTAGCAAAGATGGGGGGCAAGCACCACATGTTGAAGGATCTATGACAATATAACTTCTATGTGAATATGAACAACCATAAACCATTATGTTGTCTTCCTTGTCCAACGTCAACAATTTTGGCATATAATATTTTGACTGGGGCTCACAATCACAAAATATTTTCATGATAGTGTATTTATATGTGAAAGTTCTCTTCCTTATACTAATTATGCGTGAATTGCTTGTATGACCAATATTGTGATTGTCAAGCCCCAAAAGATTTCACTTTCTAAACCCAATGTGAAGCTACCACTAGGCATGATATGATTTCAACTTCCTGACATTCAATTTATTCAACAATTTACTCATAGGATATAAGTGAGGCACAAGAGTAAATGACATAGAAAAGAGCTTCGTTGACGGGATGTGAATGCCGCTTACCTAGCCTCGCTGGTAACTATTTGAGGACTCTATTTTATTTAAAAACTTTTAGATCTAAGTATTTTATTAAAACAACAAGCAAAATGAAAATAAAATGACATTCCAAGAATAGCACACATCATGTGAAGAAGCAAAAACTTAGGCTCAACTGATAATTGTTGAAGAAGAAAGGTGGGATGCCTACCGGGGCATCCCCAAGCTTAGATGCTTGAGACTTCTTGAAATATTATCTTGGAGTGCCTTGGGCATCACCAAGCTTGAGCTTTTGTGTCTCCTTAATTTTTCTCATATCATTGTTTTCCTAAATATCAAAAGCTTCATCCACACAAAACTCAACAAGAACTCGTGAGATAAGTTAGTATGAACCAATGCAAAAATCTTATCATTCTCTACTGTAGCAAATCACTAAAATTATTATTCAACATTGCATACTAAATGCCTCTGCATATTTAATAGTCCTATCCTCAAATAGAATCATTAAACAAGCAAACATATGTAAACAATGCAAGCATAACAGCAATCTGCCAAAACAGTACAGTCTATAAAGAATGCAAGAGTGTCAATACTTCCCTAACTCCAAAAGTTATGGAAATTTTCCACACTGTAGAAAATTTATCAGAGATCATTTTGCAAAAAATTTCAACATTTTATCACATTCTGACTTTTCTAGGAAAGTTTTGCAACATCGATAAACTTTCTGTTTTGAAACAGCAACATGTAGGCTTGCAAAATAAGCATGATGAAGGCTATACCTGCCACTTTTATTGAAATAAAAGATGAAAAACATTATTCTAAACAACAGCAAGAAAATCCTAACAAAATAAAATGACGCTCCAAGTAAAACTCATATCATGTGACGAATGAATACATAGTTCCAAGTGAGGTTACCGATAATGTTGAAGACGAAAGAGGGGATGCCTTCCGGGGCATCCCCAAGCTTAGTTACTCGGATCTTCCTTGAATATTACCTTGGGGTGCCTTGGACATCCCCAAGCTTAGTTGCTTGGATCTTCCTTGAATATTACCTTGGGGTGCCTTGGGCATCCCCAAGCTTAGGGTCTTGTCACTCCTTATTCTCCTCATATCGACATCTCACCCAAAACTTGAAAACTTCAATCACACAAAACTTAACGGAACTTTGTGAGATAGGTTAGTATGATAAAGAGCAAACCAATTCACTTTTGGTATTGTAAAAGGCAAGATTCATAATTGTTCTCAGGCCTACTATAGCATTTCATTTCCACAATTTATATTGAGCAATATAAGCCATGTAAATTATAAAACAAGCAAACTATGCATTGAAAACATAATTTGTCAAAAACAGAACAGTCTGTAGTAATCTGTACTCCAACCATACTTCTGCTACTCCAAAAATTCTGAAAAAAAAGTAAAACCTGGGTAATTTGTCTATTAATCATCTTCAAAAATAATCAGCATTTTATCACGCTTCTGTTAAAAATGAGAATTGTTTTCCCGAGCGCAAACGTTTCTGTTTTCAGCAAGATCAAATCGACTATCACCGTAAGCCATCCCAAAGGTCTTACTTGTCACTTAATTGAAACGAAAGCAATAAAACATGATTACTACAGTAGCCTAATCATGTGAACACATAAAAACAGTAGGGGTAAATGTTGGGTTGTCTCCCAACAAGCGCTTTTCTTTAATGCCTTTTAGCTAGGCATGATTATTTCAATGATGCTCACATAAAAGATAATAATTGAAACATAAAGAGAGCATCATGAATCATATGACTAGCACATTTAATCCTAACCCACTTCCTATGCATCAGGATTTTTTGAGCAAACAAATTATGGGAACACGAATCAACTAGCATAGGAAGGTAAAACAAGCATGACATCAAAACTTTCAACAGAAAGAGAGGAAACTTGATATTGTTGAGATATGTAGAAGCATATGTTCCTCTCTCATAACAATTTTTAGTAGCATCATGAATGAATTCAACAATATAACTATCACATAAAGCATTCTTTTCATGATCCACAAGCATAGAAATTTTCTTACTCTCCACGCAAGCAAATTTATTCTCATTCATAGTAGTGGGAGCAAACTCAACAAAATAACTCTCATGAGATGGGAAATTAAAATGATGATGACAAGTTTCATGGTTATCATTATTTAATATAGCATAAATTTCATCACCATAATTATCATATATAGGAACTTTTTTGTCATAATCAAATGCAACCTCTTCCAAAATAGTGGATTCATCATTAAATAAAGTCATGACCTCTCCAAATCCACTTTCATCAATATAATCATCATAAATAGGAGGCATGCAATCATCATAATAAATTTTCTCATCAAAACTTGGGGAACTAAAAATATCATCTTCATCAAATATAGCATCCCCAAGCTTATGGCTTTGCATATCATTAGCATCATGGATATTCATAGAGTTCATACCAACAACATTGCAATCATGCTCGTCATTGAAAGATTTTGTGCCAAATATTTTATAGAATTCTTCTTCTATCAATTGAGCATAATTTTCCGAACCATCATTTTCAAGAAACATATTATAAAGATGACCAATAATATGATGCAACCTCAATTCCATTTTTTGTAATTTTCTTTTTATAAACCAAACTAGCGATAAAACAAGAAACTAAAAGATTCAATTGCAAGATCTAAAGATATACCTTCAAGCACTCACCTCCTCGGCAACGGCGCCAAAAAAGAGCTTGATGTCTACTACACAACTTTATTCTTGTAGACACGTGTTGGGCCTCCAAGCGCGGAGTTTTGTAGGACAGTAACAATTTTCCCTCAAGTGGGTGACCTAAAGTTTATCAATCCGTGGGAGGCGTAGGATGAAGTTGTCTCTCTCAAACAACCCTGCAACCAAATAATAAAAAGTCTCTTGTGTCCCCAACACACAAAATACAATGGTAATTTGTATAGGTGCACTAGTTTGGTGAAGAGATGGTGATACAAGTATAATATGGATGGTAGAAATATATTTTTATAATCTGAATAAATAAAAACAACAAGGTAGCAAATAGTAAACGGGCACAAAAACGGTATTACAATGCTTAAAAACAAGGCCTAGGGTATGTACTTTCACTAGTGCAATCTCTCAATAGTGCTAATATAATTGGATCATATAACCATCCCTCAACGCGCAACGAAGAATCACTCTAAAGTTCATATCTAGCGGAGAACATAAGACAGAATTGTTTGTAGGGTACGAAACCACCTCAAAGCTATTCTTTCCGATCAATCTATCCTAGAGTTCGTACTAAAATAACACGAAGCTATTCTTTCCAATCGATCTAACCAAGAGTTCGTACTAAAATAACACCAAAGCAAATTCATATTCATAATATTCAATCCAACACAAAGAACTTCAAAGAGTGCCCCAAGATTTCTACCGGAGAAACAAATACAAGAGCATGCATCAACCCCTGCGCATAGATTACCCCAATGTCACCTCGGGAATCCGCGAGTTGAGTGCCAAAACATATATCAAGTGAATCAATATGATACCCCATCGTCACCATGAGTATTCAATTGCAAGACATATATCAACTGTTCTCAAATCCATAGAAGTATTCAATCCGACAACAACGAAATCTCAAAGGGAAAAACTCAATTCATCACAACAAGATAGAGAGGGGAAAACACCATATGATCCGACTATATTAACAAGGGTTAATTATCCTTTTGCCCTCAGTGGTGTCCATGTACTCAGTTTTGCCCTCAGATGCGAATTGTGCTCAGTTTTGCCCCTAGTCCGTGCGCACCGACTCGTTCCGTGAACTCTGCCGTCTCCGTCAGGTCAACCTTTTGACTCGGCCCTTACAGGTGGGACCAGGCGACAAAAACGGCCAATTTTATTCAGACCGTTGCACGCGTGGCTTGTGGGACCCAGCAGAGAGCCATTGGGTAGAGAGCCGTTGGCGGGTGTGCTATATAAGCGGGCGACAACAGCGGTGACCACGGCGACAGAGAGCACGGCAGTGACCACGGCGAGAGAGAGAAAGAGAGCACGGCGGCGGGAAGCTAGCTGTGGAGGGCGCGGCGGCGTTGAGATCCCTTCGGCTCCGAGCTCCATGTCTTCCTCAAGCTCCCGTGCCACCTCGCGGATGCAGAGCCGGGCGCGTGTGGACATGCCTGTCTTCGTTTGTCCGCGGTGCCGGGCGGGCGTTGATTGGAGGGTTTCTCAGACACCGAGGAACCAGAATCGTCCGTTCTACGTGTGCAGCGAGAATGGGGTAAGAATCGGGGCAATTGCACCATTTTCTTGGTCGGGATCTTTGAGCAATGGGTTGATCTGTTTGGTGTTCATGCAGGTGACATGCTTCTTTCTTTGGGTCGATGCTCTGGCCAAGACTCTGATGAATGAACTGCAAGAAGAGCATGAAGAATGGTTGCGCATGCTGCCACGAACGGCAGTGGCCGCACCACAAGCTCCGGAAGAAGGGATGGAGGGCAAAGCACGCACTGACAAAGAGCTAGCTGTTGAGCTTAGGATGTTGAAGAAGAAGGTTAGGAAGCTTGAAGATCAAGCACTACCAATACCCATTTGCAAATACTTTTGGGCATTTGTAGGTATGGTAATCGCACTGGTTGTAATGTTGAAAATGTATGGAAAGGCATGAATTATGGAGGAATTTGTAATCTTGAAATTGTTTGAGAAATCCACCTAGTTTAAATGTTGGTTAAAGTTGTTTAAATGTTGAAACAAAAAGAGAAGAAGTGACCAACATTAAATATGTTGGAAAAAAGTGAAGAAATTAGGAATTCAGAAACTTTTGATCAATGAAATGCAGCTCTCTGCTCTGCCTTTCTGTCCAAAAAAAAGGTTGCTCTTGGGCCAAATTCAGAGCGTAGAGCCAAGTGCAGGCTAGACTAATGGGCCAACTGCATCCAACTAGGCCCATTCGGGGGTTCTCTTGCGTATTTTTCTGTTTTCTATTCTGATTTAATTTAGGCAGTAAATCATAATGCTGGAACTTTTTGTGGAAGCTAATTGAATTATTCCATAGCCAAACAATTAAGGTTAGAAATTTTTTGGATCTGTTAATTAATCCAATTCAAATACACCGTGATTTAAATCAAAGACCAAAATGTCATGGAAAATGTGCCTCAGCTCTGGTAGAGGTTTACGCCAGGTGCCAAAATAAATGAACAAATTTTAAGGGCATTACATTGAGAAAAACATAATTTGTCTAAAAAATGAAGGGTGGAAAATGCACAAAAAATTGGTGCGGCTGGGGACTCGAACCCAGGACCGCGTGGGTTTGTGGTGTTTAGGGCTGCGCTGGTAACCGCTAGGACAGATGGCAAGACTTTGACATGGATAGGGAAGGAAGGTATACATAGTGAGATTGTGAATTTTTTTTAAAAAAAAATAGTGAGACCGTGAATGTTTGCACACGCGTGAGAGTGGTTTTCCATTGTTTTGCACTTAAATTTTGGAGGGTTGGAAGGTTGAAAATGTATGTTGCACTACCACATGATTTTGGTCAGAGTGGCACTTGGTTTAGGGTTAGAGTGGCACTTGGTTTAGGATTTAAAGGGAATAAATTTGCATGTTAGTTCATGACTTTTTGTTTGAATGAAATAGAGGGCTTCTCACCCCCTCCGATTTTCATTAATGAAAACCACAAGTTCTCGAACTTCATGACTTGTTTAGGGAAGAAATGATATGTTTGGGCACGGACATTTTTTAACACACATAATAAACCCTAATAACTTAGATAAGATGGAACACACCGTACCATTGCAATAACTATGATAAGTTCACAGACAGTTCACAGACACATGACGAAACATGACACGACACGATAGGACATAGAAAAGCAACAAAATAAAAAACGAAACATGACGAGCTTGACTCCGGGCTTGAACATCTTCATCTTGACCTTCTTCTTCCACCTTGGCCACGCGCGCCCCTTCAACACCGTCTTCATCTTCACACCTCCTCCTCCTCGTCGTAGGGAAGGGAGTGCATCTGGCCTGGAGCGGGGAAGATGCGCTCGTAGTTGGTGTAGATGTTGTAGATGGTGAAGAAGATGGCCTCGCAGCCGCACCAAAAGACTTGGCCGAGGAGCTCGCGCGCGTCAAACGGGTTGGTGAAGGTGACCATGAGCAGTAGGAGGATGCCGCCGTGGTCACGAACCTCGTTGAGGGTGAACATCCTCGGCGAGCCCCATGGGAGGTGGGCATAGCCGGCTCCGAGGAAGGCACGGGTGAGTTCGACGGAACCCTTCCACCTTGAAATAGCCCACACACGGAGCTCCCTCTCCACGAGCACGCACGGTGGGTAGCGCAGCTCCGGCACGACAGGCGGACGGTTGAAGGTCGGCCCGTTGAACTGCATCTTCACTTGGTCTCGCTTGGGGAGGGCTCGGTCGCTTGGGTGTTTGAAGTTGGAGAGGATCGGATCTGGCTTGTGGGTGGGAGAGGAAGAGACGCACCCCATTTATAGGTTGTGCGTGGGAGAGGAAGAGAGAAAGGATGAGAACGGTGCGTGTGTGAATCCGAACGCGTGTGTGTATCCGTTACGTTTTGCACACTTAAATTTTTGCACAAAACGATGCATGGGGCGCGTGCGTGCATCTGAATCACTGCATAGCTCTTTGACCGGGCGGTGCATGTGAATCGCTGCCCTGAACCACTGCACTGAACCACCTAGCTCGCCTCGCTAGCCTAGCTCACCTAGCGCGCCTCGCTCGCCTCGCTCGCATGCATGCACGTCGCCGCCTCCCGCGCATGCAAACCCACGTCGCCGCCTCCATGCATGCAAGGCCTGGAAAGGCTGAGATGGGCTATTTACTGCGGTCTTAGGCCCAGAGCATGAGATGGCCCAACGGTCCATCCAGCGCGCCCGGTATTTGTTAAAAAAACAATGGGCCTCCCAGCCAATCAGATTGCATCTCGTGGATCGCCCCCCTCCTCCCCGCAGATTCCTTCTAGAAGGGTTAGATCGACGGCCCTTGATCGCCGCTAGGGTTAGATGAACGGTCCTTGTTCAACGCTAGGGTTAGCGGGGTTTGGGAGGGGTTTGGAGCAGTCAAAGCTATGTTTGACCAGATTTCAAATGAGCATAATAAATTAAATAAAAATCAGAAAAATAAAAAACCTGCGCACATAGTCTTCTTATGTCATACACTAACGATTTAAGTTGATAAACAAGCTTTACATACATTTAAATGATAAGTTCATGTGTATTGTATGATATCTCGAGTATCTCAAACTCTCTTGTATGAAGTGAAGAGAAGTGTTTTGGGGAAATGAACATGAAAATTTCAAAAAACTAACCACAGCTTCATTTTGGAGTGACTAAGAAGGATCCAGGCTTAGTTTTTCATTTTGATGTTTTACACTTGTTTAAATCTTGGTCAAAGTTAAGTTTGACCAGAATTCAAATGAGCAAAACAAATTTAAAAAAAATCAAAAAATGGAAAAACCAGCGCACATAGTCTGTACATATATAATATATGTGTAGGAAAGTTATTTGGCTGATTTAGACAAGGTCGAATTTTTTTTTGCTTAGAAATGAGGCCGTTTACCCTACCTTTGGACCCCTCTTTTTAGCACATTTTTCATGAAAATTTCAAAAAGCTCACCACAACTTCATTTTGGATTGACTAAGAAGTATCCAGGCTTAGTTTTTCATTTTGATGTTTTAGACTTGTTTAAATCTTGGTCAAAGTTAGGTTTGACCAGAATTTAAATGAGCAAAACAAAATTCAAAAAAATCAAAAAAGGAAAAACCATGTGCTCATTCAAACATCATCCAACAGATATTTAAACATCATGTCAAACATACTTCTAACATAGGTCCAACATCATCCAACAGAAATACAACATGTCAAGTGATAAATGTTTCATAATACAACATCATCCCTTATTCATAATGTTTCATACTTATTCATAGATAGCGTTGGGGCTTCTGTCTGTTCCTTGAGCTTCTTGCCATCACTTTGCTCCTCGTGCACCTTGTGCTCATTGTTTCTTCTCTTCTTCTCTTGGTTGTCGGTACGTTGCGCGTCTTCTTCAAACCTACCATAGAGCCGTGCAAAACATAAATGGTAATGAGATCATGTCAAGTGATAGATGTACAGTAGTATTTGACCCTTGCAAGATTTACATACCTAGCAGAACTCACAACAACAGAAGGTTGGTCACCATTTGGAGCCTCACTTGGATCATCATTTGGAGCCTCACTTGGATCACCATGATCACCATTTAGAGCCTCACTTGGATCACCATTTGGAGCCTCACTTGAATCATTATTTGGAGGATATTTTGGATCATCGTCAAAATCATGCGGTTGTTGACCATCATCATTTGGAACCTCGTCAAAATCCTCATATGATGCAACCGGCTGTTGACCATCATTTTCATCATCTGTTGAGGCAACCGGCTGCTGACCAACATTTTCATCGAAGCCTTCATCGAAACTCTCTCCGAACGCTGGATCTACTGTGTTATCACAATACTTACCAAAATGACCAGACCCACCACACCTTGTGCACTTACGCTTCCTCGCTCCAAGTCCAGCTCCTTCGCTGCGAGGTCTGATTCGACTCTTCCTTGGTCTACCTGCTGCTCTCTTCAGAATTGGAGCGCAAAGCTTGAATCCAGGGTCCACCATGTCCCATTGTTGTTTTCCCTCCATAGCAGGCAAGGCATAAGCATATGTGGCTTTGAACCTTGCAACAGAGTAGTAATCATGCACATACTACTGTATGTTCCATGCTGGACCTGGGAGAGAAGTGATGAAAAACAAGGCATGAATGCATGGCAACCCAGTTATCTGCCATTGCCTACAACTGCAAGTTCTAGCTTCTAAATCCACTGGATATATCCATTCCCTCTTCTCTTTATCCAAATATGATATCTCTGTTGTGGTACCCGAGCAAAGAGTCATGTTCATTTCCAAGCCTGTTGTCTTCTGCTTCAGTTCATTCATCACGGCAGGGATGATAATGTGGCCCATGAATTTTGCCTCGGCTATTCCTGCACGATAATGAAATTTCTGCATGTATTCTATCCTTATCCTGTCAAGCAAATCCACCACATAATGACCCTTTAGTTTCCGGATCATTGAGTTGAAAGACTCTGCTAGATTATTGTGCACATAGTCAACTTTGCTCACTTCACTGAATTGGCTTCTGGCCCATAACTTGGAGTGGTGTGTTTCCAAGTATTCTTTCACTTTGGGATTCATGTATAACTGCCTCAAGTGGTAGTTGTGCTTCTTCACACTGCATGTCAAAGATGCTGGCCATAAATTGTTGGTATACACCTTTCCTTTGAATTTCTTCATGAAATTTGCAGCAAGGTGACGCATGCATTCCCTATGCTCTACTCCAGGGAACACATTATCCACGGCCACTTCTAAATCTTTGCAGGCATCTGTATGAATGACCAACCCACTGGGATGTGCAATAGCCCGGCGGAGATTATGCAAAAACCAAGTCCAGCTCTCCTCAGACTCTGTCTCCAGCACACCATAGGCAACTGGAAATACAAAACTATGTGCATCAACTGCACAAGCTGCTACTAACTGTCCTTTAAACCTCCCTGTGAGAAAAGTGGCATCAATAGCCAAATAAGTCCTGCAGCCTGCCAAAAAACCCCGACGACAAGCCTCAAAGCAGACAAAAACCCTCCTAAAGCATTCCTTGGTCTTTGTCACTCCCCTGAATGTGTACTCCACGATGTGGTGATTAATATCTACAATACTACCTGGGCTTGTCCTCTCCACTTCACCTTTGAATGAATACAACAATTGAAAACTTTCCTGCCAGTTACCATAAATAGAATCCATAGCATGTTGTTTACCATTGAACAACCTCATGTATGGTAAATCTATCTTGAACTTATCTTTGATGTTCTTCTGCAATTCCATTGGACCCACTTGCTGGTTTTCTTTCACCCACTTCTTTACTTCTTCTGCCACCCATCTTGACTTGGCTCTACTGATTGTATCCTTCCTAAGGGTTGATTCCTGGCATGTGTGCTTAAAAGGGTTCACTTTGACCTGAACATTAGTGCTATTCCGCATTTTAGATGCAAGCAGCCTCCATGTACAACCTTCAGTCGGACAGTGCACTCTGTAACGTACTTGATCACTCTTGTCAACTTTGAAAGTACGTTCTACCTTGATGCAGTATGTCACAAGTGCATTTCTACACTCATTCATGGATGCAAAAACTGTACCTTCTTCCATATGACGGTTCAAAGGGTCCCATTCAACAGCTGCAAGGTCTTCGTCCTCACCCATCGCGTCATCATCCACACGGACTGCATTGTGAGCCTCATCTTGATTTTCAGTCCGAGGTGCCCATCGTAAATTCCGAATAACATCAGAATATAGCTTCTCTTCATCAACCCCACAATTGTAGCCATCAGGCTCCACTTCAAGGGGGACCCTACTGCTGTTGCCCACACTTGTCGAGCCACCACGTCGCCATGCACCAACTGAACTGTTCTGGCTAGAGATGCCATTACGACGACTTGGTTCTCCCCGAGATGTTGCACCCACCATCCTAGGTCCAAATGCCTGCTCAAGCACATCAACTTGCAGCTCACATGAAAATTATCTTTCTCTCTATGCCTAACAAACATGGTAGCTAGCTCTTCATCATTACTAACTGTCACCCAATTCTTTTCCCCATCATAGTATTTGTATACCACTTCATCAAGCAAACCCCAAGGATATTGGCTACAAATTACCTCCCCAAATTGTCTGAAACTCCAATTACTAGCCATTGGCAACCGATAATCAAAACCTCCTTGGTATTTCTTCTTATCCTTTGCATCAAACATGTACCGGTCCCTTCTAATGTGCACCATGAAAGCAAACCGCAACTCCATCCTAACCGGCGAAAAACAGAGACGCAATCAGCACACTAATTGGGCAAACCTACTCGAATCGAGTGTTCAAATGCACAACTAAGCTCAATCTAAAAAAGAGGCGAGACTTACCCCTTGGGAACCCAGTCATGGACGCGGCGGATCTCCGGCCCGATGCCTGCCTCGCCAAATACTCCAGGGTCGCCGCTGCTCACCATTTCGCCCTAGGGTTCTTCCTCCTAGTTTAAATAGCTCCAGCAGCCCCCCACCTTTGAGCGCTCCGGCCGGGCGCACGGAAGGAGGCCGCGCCGCGGATCGAGCAGGTGGCGGGCGCCCTACCCGTGGCATCGCAAGAAGGTGGTGGGAGTCACAGGTAGCCATGGAGCATAGGCGCAGGGAGGTAGCGGTGGAGCAGGCCGTGCAGCTGGTGGCGGGGCAGGTGCTGGCCGCGGCGCAGGTGGCGGCGGCGGCGCAGGACAGCCGACCGGGCGGATGGGTTGCCAATGATTTGGGGATTTAGTTGCATGGGCCTACATGTCAGCTCTGGACCCACGTCCACGCGGTCCCACGTGTAAGCTCCGGACCCACAACCACCAACGTCGGCGGACGGAATGGACTCAAATATGGCCGTTTGGCCTCGTCATAGTTGCTGTGCTCGGACTAGGGGCAAAACTGAGGACAATTCGCATCTGAGGGCAAAACTGAGCACATGGGCACCACTGAGGGCAAAAGGATAATTAACCCTATTAACAAAGCCCGCGATACATCAAGATCGTGACATCTCAAGAACACGAGAGAGAGAGAGAGATTAAACACATAGCTACTGGTACAAACCCTCAGCCCCGAGGGTGGACTACTCCCTCCTCATCATGGTGGCCGTCGGGATGATGACCACCGGAGATGATTCCCCCCTCCAGCAGGGTGCCGGAAAGGGTCTAGTTTGGTTTTTGGTGGCTACAGAGCCTTGCGGCGGCGGAACTTCTAATCTAGGTTAACCTGAGGGTTTTCGAGTAGGTAAATGATAAAAGAAATAATTTATGAATTGCGAATGCTAGCAAAGTGCATAAGTTTGATCAATGATAATTTCAATCACTTTTCCTAGCATCATGACAACAACTCTTTTCTTATAAAATTTCTCATGTTTAAAGTAGCAACCAATTCACATGTTAAGGTTCGAACAATGAATTCTCTTGATACTCAACAACCTATGTTCTCAGTCACCAAGCAAATGCAATTCAACTTATTCAACAGAGTTTAAGTAAGAGCTCCACATACTCAACCATCATATAATCTTCTATGATTTATAACACTCACCGCATACACACGAGCAAAACGCTTGCTCACGAAGACCTAGGGCAATTTGAGGAAGCCCATCATTGGAATATACAAGCCAAGTTCTATAATAAAAAATTCACACTAGTATATGAAAGGATATCATAGGAGACTCTCTATCATGAAGATCATGGTGCTACTTTGAAGCACAAGTGTGGCAAAAGGATAGTAACATTGTCCCTTCTCTCTTTTCTCTTATTTTTTTAATTTGGGCCTTCTCTCATTTTTTGCCTCTTTTATTTTATTTTATTTTATTTTTTGTCCAGAGTCTCATCCCGACTTGTGGGGGAATCATAGTCTCCATCATCCTTTCCTCACATGGGACAATGCTCTAATAATGAAGATCATCACACTTTTATTTACTTACAACTCAAGAATTACAACTTGATACTTAAAACAAAATATGACTCTATATGCATGCCTCTGGTGGTGTACCAGAATCTGCAATGAATCAAGAGTGGCATGTATAAAAAATGATGAAAGGTGGCTTTTCCACAAATACGATGTCAACTACATGATCATGCAAATCAATATGACAATGATGGAGCGTGTCATAATAAACGGAACAGTGGAAAGTTGCATGGGAATATATCTCGTAATGGCTATGGAAATGCCATAATAGGTAGGTATGGTGGCTGTTTTGAGGAACGATATGTGGTGGGTTTATGGTACCAGCGAAAGTTACGCGTTACTAGAGAGGCTAGCAATGGCGGAAAGGTGAGAGTGCGTATAATCCATGGACTCAACATTAGTCATAAAGAACTCACATACTTATTGCAAAATCTATTAGTCATCAAAACAAAGTACTACGTGCATGCTCCCTGGGGGATAGATTGGTAGGAAAAGACCATCGCTCGTCCCCGACCGCCACTCATAAGGAAGACAATCAATAAATAAATCATGCTCCGACTTCATCACATAACGGTTCACCATACGTGCATGCTACGGGACTCACAAACTTTAACACAAGTATTTATCAAATTCATAACTACTCACTAGCATGACTCTAATATCACCATCTTCATATCTCAAAACAATCATAAGGAATCAAACTTCTCATAGTATTCAATGCACTTTATATGAAAGTTTTTATTATATCCCTCTTGGATGCCTGTTGATGTCTACTACACAACCTTCTTCTTGTAGACGTTGTTGGGCCTCCAAGTGCAGAGGTTTGTAGGACAGTAGCAAATTTCCCTCAAGTTGATGACCTAAGGTTTATCAATCCATGGGAGGCGTAGGATGAAGATGGTCTCTCTCAAACAACCCCGCAACCAAATAACAAAGAGTCTCTTGTGTCCCCAACACACCCAATACAATGGTAAATTGTATAGGTGCACTAGTTTGGCGAAGAGATGATGATACAAGTGCAATATGGATGGTAGATGATGGTTTTTGCAATCTGAAAATATAAAAACAGCAAGGTAGCAAGTGGTAAAAGTGAGCATAAACAGTATTACAATGTGTTGAAACAAGGCCTAGGATTCATACTTTCACTAGTGCAAGTCCTCTCAACAATAATAACATAATTGGATCATATAACTATCCCTCAACATGCAACAAAGAGTCACTCCAAAGTCACCAATAGCGGAGAACAAACGAAGAGATTATGGTAGGGTACGAAACCACCTCAAAGTTATCCTTTCTGATCAATCTATTCAAGAGTCCGTAGTAAAATAACACGAAGCTGTTCTTTCCATTCAATCTATCATAGAGTTCGTACTAGAATAACACCTTAAGACACAAATCAACCAAAACCCTAATGTCACCTAGATACTCCAATGTCACCTCAAGTATCCGTGGGTATGATTATACGATATGCATCACACAATCTCAGATTCATCTATTCATCCAACACAAAGAACTTTAAAGAGTGCCCCAAAGTTTCTACCAGAGAGTCAAGACGAAAACGTGTGCCAACCCCTATGCATAAGTTCACAAAACTCGCATGTTGATCACCAAAACATACATCAAGTGGATCACGTGATATCCCATTGTCACCACAGATAAGCACATGCAAGACATACATCAAGTGTTCTCAAATCCTTAAAGACTCAGTCCGATAAGATAACTTCAAAGGGAAAACTCAATCCATTACAAGAGAGTAGAGGGGGAGAAACATCATAAGATCCAACTATAATAGCACAGCTCGCGATACATCAAGATCGTACCACCTCAAGAACACGAGAGAGAGAGAGAGAGAGAGAGAGATCAAACACATAGCTACTGGTACATACCCTCAGCCCCGAGGGTGGACTACTCCCTCCTCGTCATGGAGAGCGCCGGGATGATGAAGATGGCCACCGGAGAGGGATTCCCACCTCTGGCAGGGTGCCAGAATGGGTCTAGATTGGTTTTTGGTGGCTACGTAGGCTTCTGGCGGCGGAACTCCCGATCTATTCCGCTCTCTGATGTTTTTAGGGTATATTGATATATATAGGCGAAAGAAGTCGGTCAGGGGAGCCACGAGGGGCCCACGAGGGTGGGGCATGCCTAGGGGGTAGGGCACGCCTCCCTGCCTCGTGGCTTCCTCGAAGCTTCCCTGACGTCTACTCCAAGTCTCCTGGATTGCTTCCGTTCAAAAAATAACCCTCCCAAAGGTTTCATTCCGTTTGCACTCCGTTTGATATTCCTTTTCTTCGAAACACTGAAATAGGCAAGAAAACAGGAATTTGGGCTGGGCCTTCGGTTAATAGGTTAGTCCCAAAAATAATATAAAAGTGTATAATAAAGCCCATAAACATCCAAAACAGATAATATAATAGCATGGAACAATCAAAAATTATAGATACGTTGGAGATGTATCACCTATCATATTAGGACTAATTGTATAACCAAAGCAAATTACCATGCTGTTCTAAAGACTCTCAAAATAATATAAGTGAAGTACGAGAGTTCATCAATTTATATAAAATAAAACCACCGCCGTGCTCTAAAAAGATATAAGTGAAGCACTAGAGCAAAATTGCCTAGCTCAAAAGATATAAGTGAAGCACATAGAGCATTCTAATAAATCACGATTCATGCATGTCTCTCCCAAAAGGTGTGTACAGCAAGGATGATTGTGGCAAACTAAAAAGCAAAGACTCAAATCATACAAGACGCTCCAAGCAAAACACATATCATGTGGTGAATAAAAATATAGCCTCAAGTATAGTTACCGATAGATGAAGATGAAAGAGGGGATGCCTTCCCGGGGCATCCCCAAGCTTAGGCTTTTTTACATACTTGAATATTACCTTGGGGTGCCTTGGGCATCCCCAATCTTAGGCTCTTGCCACTCCTTATTCCATAGTCCATCAAATCCTTACCCAAAAGTTGAAAACTTCACAACACAAAACTCCAACAGAAAATCTCGTAAGCTCCGTTAGTATAGGAAAATAAATCACCACTTTTGGTACTGTTGTGATCTAATTATTTATTTATATTGGTGTATTATCTACTATATTCCAACTTTTCCATGGTTCATACCCCCCGATACTAGCCATAGATGCATCAAAATAAGCAAACAACACACGAAAAACAGAATCTGTCAAAAACAGAACGGTCTGTAGCAATGTGGATATTTCGAATACTTATTTAACTTCAAAAATTCTGATAAATTAGGAAGTCCTATATAATGTGTTTATAAATCCTCTGAAAAAATAATCAGTATTTTATCACGCTTCTATTAAAAATTAAAACTAATCTTCTAGGTGCAAAAGTTTCTATTTTTCAAAAGGATCAAATCAACTATTACCATAAGCTATCCCAAAGGTCTTACTTGGCACAAACACTAATTAAAACACGAAACCACATCTAACCAAAGGCTAGATGAAAATTTTATTGGTAAACGGGACCTAAAAAGCAAGAACAAAAATAAAATTGGGTTGCCTCCCAACAAGCGCTATTGTTTAACGCCCCTAGCTAGGCATAAAAACACGAATAGATCTAAGTATTATCATCTTTGGCATGCAATCCATAAGTGACTCTCATAATAGATTCATAAGGCAATTTAATTTTCTTTCTAGGGAAGTGTTCCATGCCTTTCCTTAAAGTAAATTGAAATCTAATGTTTCCTTCTTTCATATCAATAATTGCACTAATCGTTCAAAGGAAAGGTCTACCAAGAATAATAGGACATGTAGGATTGCAATCTATTTCAAGAACAATGAAATCTACGGGCACATAATTCCTATTAGCAACAATAACAACATCATTAATTCTTCCCGCAGGTTTCTTAATAATGGAATCCGCAAGATGCAAATTTAAGGAATAATCATCAAATTCACAGAAGACTAACACATCACATAAAGTTTTCGGAATCGTGGAAACACTAGCACCCAAATCACACAAAGCATAGCATTCATAATCTTTAATTTTAATCTTAATAGTAGGTTCCCACTCATCATAAAGTTTTCTAGGGATAGAAACTTCCAATTCAAGCTTTTCTATAAAAGATTTCATCATAGCATCAACGATATGCTTAGTAAAAGCTTTGTTTTGATTATAAGTATGAGGAGAATTCAACATGGATTGCAAGAAGTAAATACAATATATTAAAGAACAGTTATCGTAATTAAATTCCTTGAAATCCAAGAGAGTGGGTTCATTTATATCTAAAGCTTTGACCTCTCCAACCCCACTTTTATCAATTTTTGCATCAAGATCTAAAAACTCCGAATCATTGGCACGCCTTCTAACTAAAGTTGACTCATCTCCAGTCCCATATTTATCAAGATTAACATTTGAAAACAAATATTAAATAGGAGTCAAATCAATCACTTTAAGATCTTCATCATTGTTTTCACGGAAACTAGAAGAACACGCTTTTATAAACCAATCTTTCTTAGCACGCATCTTAGCGGTTCCTTCTTTGCACTCATCAATGGAAATTCTCATGGCTTTGAGATACTCATTGATATCATGCTTAGGTGGAATATATCTAAGTTTCAAAGAATCAACATCAAGAGAAATTATATCCACGTTTCTAGCCAAATCATCAATCTTAAGTATTTTTTCTTCAATCAAAGCATTGAAATTCTTTTGCGAACTAATAAATTATTTAACACTATTATCAAAATCAGAGGGCATCTTATTATAATTTCCATAAGAATTTTTGTAGGAATTACCATAATTATTATAGGAATTACTAGGAAACGGCCTAGGAAAATTACCTCTATACGCGTGATTACCAAAATTGTTCCTACCAACAAAATTAACATCCATAGATTCATTATTGTTTTCAATCAAAGTAGACAAAGGCATATCATGAGGATCAATAGGAGCACTCTTATTAGCAAACAATTTCATAAGCTCATCCATCTTTCCACTCAAAACATTATTTCTTCAATCGCATGCACTTTTTTACTAGTGGAAGATCTTTTGGTATACCAATGAGAATAATTAACCATAATATTATCTAGGAGTTTAGTAGCTTCTCATAAAGTAATTTCCATAAAAGTGCCTCCCGCGGCCGAATCTAAAAGATTTTTAGAAGCAATATTCAATCCGGCATAAAAAATTTGTATAATCATCCACAAATTCAAACCATGAATAGGGAAATTTCTAATCATCAATTTCATCCTCTCCCAAGATTGTGCAACATGTTCATGATCAAGTTGCTTAAAATTCATAATATCCTTCCTAAGGGAGATGATCTTAGCGGGAGGAAAGTACTTGGAAATAAAGGCATCTTTACACTTATTCCATGAATCAATACTATTTTTAGGAAAAAATGAAAACCAAGTTTTAGCGCGATCCCTAAGCGAGAATGGAAATATCTTCAACTTAACAATATCATTATCCATATATTTTTCTTTTGCATATCGCATAAATCAACGAAATTATTAAGATGGGATGCGACATCTTCATTGGGAAGGCTGGAAAATTGATCTTTCATAACAAGATTCAGTAAAACGATATTAATTTCACAAGATTCCGCATTAGCATCAGGAGCAATCAGAGTACTAATAAAATCATTGTTGTTGGTATTGGAAAAGTCACACAATTTGGTTTTATCTTGAGCCATCATGACAAAGCAAGTAATCCAACACATGAGCACACAAAAGGCAAATGAAGAAGACGAATGGAAGAAGGGCGAAGAAAAGGCAAATATTTTCAAAAATCATTTTAGAAGTGGGGGAGAGGAAAACGAGAGGCGAATGGCAAATAATGTAATGCAAGGGATGAGAGTTTATGATGGTTACTTGGTATGTCTTGGCTTGGCGTAGATCTCCCTGGCAACAGCGCCAGAAATCCTTCTTGCTACCTCTTGAGCTTGCGTTGGTTTTACCCTTGAAGAGGAAAGAGTGATGCAGCAAAGTAGTGTAAGTTCCCTCAGTTTGAGAACCAAGGTATCAATCCAGTAGGAGACAACACGACAAGCCACCGAATACCTGCACAAACAAACACCAACTTGCAACCAACGCGACAAAGGGGTTGTCAAACCCTTCACGGTTATTCACAAAGTGAGATCTGATAGAGATGGGTAAACGGTAAAGTAATATTTTTGGTATTTTTGGTTTATGGAACGGAAAGTAAAAGATTGCAAAAGAAAGTAAATAGGAAACTAGAATTGTAGATCGGAAACATATATGATGGAAAATAGACCCGGGGCCATAGGTTTCACTAGTGGCTTCTCTCAAGAAAGGAATTATTACGGTGGGTGAACAAATTACTGCCGAGCAATTGATAGAAAAGCGCAAAGTTATGACAATATCTAAGGCAATGATCATGAATATAGGCATCATGTCCGTGTCAAGTAGACCGAAATGATTCTGCATCTACTACTATTACTCCACACATCGACCGACTCCTGCCTGCATCTAGAGTATTAAGTTCATAAGAACAGAGCAACGCATTAAGTAAGATGACACGATGTAGCGGGATTAACTCAAGCAATATGATGAAAACCCCATCTTGTTATCCTCGATGGCAACCAGACAATACATGTCGGTTCCCCTTCTGTCACTAGGATCGAGCACCGCAAGATTGAACCCAAAGCTAAGGACTTCTCCCATTGCAAGAAAAACCAACCTAGTTGACCAAACCAAATCAATATTTCGAAGAGGCCTGCAAAGATATCAAAACATGCATAAAAGAATTTAGAGGAGATTCAAATAATAGCCATAGATAAGCTGATCATAAATCCACAATTCATCGGATCTCGGCAAACACACTGCAAAAGAGTATTACATCGAATAGATCTCCAAGAACATCGAGGAGAACTTGGTATTGAGAATCGAAGAGAGAGAGAGAGAGAGAGAAAGCCATCTAGCTACTAGTTATGGACCCGTAGGTCTGAAGTAAACTACTCACGCTTCATAGGAGAGGCAATGGTGTTGATGTAGAAGCCCTCCATGATCAAATACCCCTCCGGCAGGATGCCGGAAAAGGCCCCTAGATGGGATCTCATGGGTACAGAAGGTTGCGGCGGTGGAAAAGTGGTTTCATGGCTCCCCTGGATGTTTTTGGGGTACAAGAGTATATATAGGAGGAAGATCTAGGTCAGGAGGTCTACGAGGGGCCCACAAGGTTGGGGGCGGGCCCTCCACCCTTGTGGCCGCCTCGTGGCTCTTCCGACTTGCACTCCAAGTCTCCTGGGTGTCTTCTGGTCCAAGAAAGATCATCGCGAAAGTTTTATTCCGTTTGGACTCCATTTGGTATTCCTTTTCTGCGAAACTCTAAAAGAAGGAAAAACATAAACTGGCACTGGGCTCTAGGTTAATAGGTTAGTCCCGAAAATCATATAAAATAGCATATTAATGCATATAAAACATCCAAAACAGATAATATAATAGCATGGAACAATAAAAAATTATAGATACGTTGGAGACGTACCATTCAACCACCTGATTGGAACTTGCCTTTTGAAATTATGTGTGATGCTAGTGATTATGCTGTCGGTGCTGTTCTAGGACAAAGAGTTGATAAGAAACTAAATGTTATTCATTATGCTAGTAAAACTCTAGACAATGCTCAAAGAAATTATGCAACTACTGAAAATGAATTTCTAGTAGTGGTGTTTGCTTGTGATAAATTTAGATCTTACATTGTTGATTCGAAACTAATTGTTCACAGTGATCATGCTGCTATTAAATATCTTTTGGGAAAAAGATGCTAAACCTAGACTTATTCGATGGGTTCTCTTGCTACAAGAATTTGATTTACATATCACTGATAGAAAAGGAACTAAGAACCCCGTAGCTGATAACTTGTCTAGGCTTGAAAATGTGCTTGATGACCCATTACCTATTGATGATAGTTTTCCCGATGAGCAGTTAGCTGCAATAAATGTTTCTCATAACACTCCTTGGTATGCTGACTATGCTAATTACATTGTTGCTAAATATTTACCACCTAGCTTTACATACCAACAAAAGAAAAAAAAATTCTTCTATGATTTAAGACACTACTTTTGGGATGACCCACATCTTTATAAAGAAGGAGTAGATGGTATTATTAGACGTTGTGTACCTGAGCATGAACAGGGCCAAATCCTAATGAAATGTCACTCTGAAGCTTATGGAGGGCATCATGCGGGAGACAGAACTGCTCACAAGGTATTGCAATCTGGATTTTATTGGCCTACTCTTTTCAAGGATGCTCGTAAGTTCGTCTTGTCTTGTGATGAATGTCAAAGAATAGGTAATATCTGTAAGCGTCAAGAAATGCGTATGAATTATTCACTTGATATTGAACCATTTGATGTTAGGGCATTTGATTACATGGGACCTTTTCCTTCCTCTAATGGGTATACACCTATTTTTGTTGCTGTTGATTATGTCACTAAGTGGGTAGAAGCTATTCCAACCAGTAGTGCTGATCACAACACCTCTATTAAAATGCTTAAGGAATTTATTTTTCCAAGGTTTGGGGTCCCTAGATATTTAATGACTGATGGTGGTTCACACTTTATTCATGGTGCTTTCCGTGAAATGCTTGCCAAGTATGATGTTAACCATAGAATTGCATCACCCTATCATCCTTAGTCTAGTGGTCAAGTTGAACTTAGCAATAGAGAAACAAAATTAATTTTTCAAAATACTGTCAATAGGTCCCGGAAGAATTGTCCTAAGAAATTAGATGATGCACTTTGGGCTTATAGAACAACATATAAAAAATCCTATGGGTATATCTCCTTATAAAATGGTTTATGGAAAAGCTTGTCATTTGCCTCTTGAGTTAGAACATAAAGCATATTGGGCAATTAAAGAACTCAACTATGATTTTAAACTTGCCAATGAAAAGAGGTTATTTGATATTAGCTCATTAGATGAATGGAGAACCCAAGCTTGCATGCCTGCAGGTCGACTCTAGAGGATCCCCGGGTACCGAGCTCGAATTCGCCCTATAGTGAGTCGTATTACAATTCACTGGCCGTCGTTTTATTTAATGTAGGTGATTATGTATTGCTATACAACTCTCGTTTAAGATTTTTTGCAGGAAAACTTCTCTCTAAATGGGAAGGTCCTTACGTTATCGAGGAGGTCTACCGTTCCGGTGCCATAAAAATCAACAACTTCGAAGGCACAAATCGAAGGTGGTGAACGGTCAAAGAATCAAACACTATATCTCAGGTAATCCCATAAATGTTGAAACCAATGTTATTGAAACCGTAACCCCGGAGGAATACATAAGGGACACTTTCCGGAACGTTTCAGACTCCGAAAAGGAATAGGTATGTGGTACGGTAAGTAAACCGACTCCAAACAGTTTTTAAGGCAATATTTCTCCATTTTGGAATATTTAGAAAAATAGAAAAATAAGAAGCAGTCCGGGAAGGACACGAGGCCTCCACGAGGGTGCAGGGTGCGCCCTACCCTACTGGGCGCGCCCCCTACCTCGTGGGCACCTCGTGTGCTCTCCGGACTCCTTTTTCGTACACGACACATATTTTGGTCAGTAAAAATTCATTATATAATCTCCGGGGGTTTTGACTCCCGTATCACGCAAATATCTCTTGTCTTTGTTTTGAGCTGTCCTGCTGCAGACAGAGCAACATGTCGTCCCAGGATTCGGAAGGAGAAAGCTACGTGGCTGATTACCTTGCAGATCCTAAGGTCTATGGGGATGTGGAGCATTGTGGTTGGACTACGGAAGAAGAAGAGGACTATGAACCCAAGGGAAAGGAGGAGACGAGCTCAGATGAAGATGAAGTCCCACTACCTCAACCTGGGGACATGCATGTGGAGTTCAAAAAGTCAAGCCTCCCGGATAGGGTAAAGAAACCTAAGATCGAGTTTATCCCTTTTCGCCTCTTGCAGGAGAACAAGCAGGAACTATGCAAAAAGATACTGAGCTTGGAGCAGGAGATCGAGGACCTAAGGGACCAAAATTCTGTCCTCAAACGCAAATTAAGGAAGAAGCCTACGCCATCAACAAAATCACCATCGTCTCCACCAAAGAAGAATTGAGTATCTGGTGGGCACTCCACTTGGCAACTTGCCAAGCTTGGGGGAGTGCCCCCGGGTATCGTATCACCATCACTTTTATCTTTACCGTTTTTCTTAGTTCGATCCTTTTTGATATATCTTGATCTAGTAGAATAAAGTTTTAGTATGATCTAGTTGTGAGTTTTGCTTTATGATCCTTCTATGTAATTGAGTCCGTGAGCTATATATAATAAAGATTAGTGTGAGTCAAGGGCTTTATTATTTTGCTATGATCTTGAGGGAATAAAATAAAAGAGAAGAAATAAAAAGAAACAAAGAGATCATATGGATCTTATGGAGAGTAATGAGCTCACATATAAAGAGTATGATGAATAAAAGTTGTTGAGAGTTGACAAACATAGTTTTGGTCATCGTTGCAATTAATAGGAAGTAATAAAGAAAGAGAGGTCTTCACATATAAATATACTATCTTGGACATCTTTTATGATTGTGAGCACTCATTAAAATATGACATGCTAAAGAGTTGACATTGGACAAGGAAGACAACATAATGGGTTATGTTTTCTTACATCTGAGATAAATTATATTGTCTTGGATCTTCCAACATGATGAGCTTGCCTTTCCCCCTCATGCTAGCCAAATTCATTGCACCAAGTAGAGATACTACTTGTGCTTCCAAATACCCTTAAACCAGTCTTGCCATAAGAGTCCACCATATCTACCTATGGATTGAGTAAGATCCATCAAGTAAGTTGTCATCGGTGCAAGCAATAAAAATTGCTCTCTAAATATGTATGATTGATTGGTGTGGAGGAAATAAGCTTTATACGAGCGTGTGATATGGAAGTAATAAAAGCGACAGACTGCATAATAAAGGTCCATATCACAAGTGGCAATATAAAGTGACGTTCTTTCGCATTAAGATTTTGTGCATCCAACCATAAAAGCGCATGACAACCTCTACTTCCCTCTGCGAAGGGCCTATCTTTTACTTTTATCTCCTACATTGCATAAGAGTCATGGTGATCTTCACCCTTCCTTTTTACATTTTATCCTTTGGCAAGCACAATATGTTGGAAAGATCCTGGTATATATGGCTAATTGGATGTGAGTTTTCATGAACTATTACTGTTGACATTACCCTTGAGGTAAAACATTGGGAGGCAAAACTATAAGCCCCTATTTCTCTTGTGTCCGATTAAAACTCCATACCCATAAGTAGTGCGTGAGTGTCAGCAATTGTGAAAGATTATATGATAGTTGAGTATGTGGACTTGCTGAAAAGCTCTTATACATTGACTCTTTCCTATGTTATGATAAATTGCAATTGCTTCAATGACTGAGATTGTAGTTTGTTAGTTTTCAATGAAGTTTACGATTCATACTTGATATTGTGATTGAATTATTACTCTAGCATTAGAGATTATATGACAAGAATTATATAAGTTGTTGTTCTAAGAATGATCATGATGCCCTCATGTCCGTATTTTTTTTTATCGACACCTCTATCTCTAAACATGTGGACATATTTTTCGATTTGGCTTTTCGCTTGAGGACAAGCGAGGTCTAAGCTTGGGGGAGTTGATATGTCCATTTTGCATCATGCTTTTATATCGATATTTTATTGCATTATGGGCTATTATTACACATTATGTCACAATACTTATGCCTATTCTCTCTTATTTTACAAGGTTTACATAAAGAGGGAGAATGCCGGCAGCTGGGATTCTGGGCTAGAAAAGGAGCAAATATTAGAGACCTATTCTGCACAGCTCCAAAAGTCCTGAAACTTCACGAAGATGTTTTCCAAATATATAAAAAATACTGAGCAAGAACCACCAGGGGGGCCACACCCTGCCCACGAGGGTGGGGCGCGCCCTACCCCCTGGGCGCGCCCCCTACCTCGTGGGCCCCCTGGTGGCCCTCCGGTGGCCATCTTCTGCTATATGGAGTCTTTCGATGGAAAAAAAATCATAAGCCATCTTCTCGGACGAAACTCCGCCGCCACGAGGCGGAACCTTGGCGGAACCAATCTAGGGCTCTGGCGGAGCTGTTCTGCCGGGGAAACTTCCCTCCCGGAGGGGGAAATCATCGCCATCATCATCACCAACGCTCCTCTCATCGGGAGAGGGCAATCTCCATCAACATCTTCATCAGCACCATCTCATCTCAAAACCCTAGTTCATCTCTTGTATCCAATTCTTGTCTCCAAGTCCGGGATTGGTGCTAGTAGGTTGCTAGTAGTGTTAATTACTCCTTGTAGTTGATGCTAGTTGGTTTAATTGGTGGAAGATCATATGTTCAGATCCTATATGCATATTAATACCCCTCTGATTATGAACATGTTTATGCTTTGTGAGTAGTTACTTTTGTTCCTGAGGACATGGGAGAAGTCTTGCTATTAGTAGTCATGTGAATTTGGTATTCGTTCGATATTTTGATGAGATGTATGTTGTCTCTCCTCTAGTGGTGTTATGTGAACATCGACTACATGACACTTCACCATTATTTGGGCCTAGAGGAAGGCATTGGGAAGTAATAAGTAGATGATGGGTTGCTAGAGTGACAGAAGCTTAAACCCTAGTTTATGCGTTGCTTCGTAAGGGGCTGATTTGGATCCATATGTTTCATGCTATGGTTAGGTTTACCTTAATACTTTTGTTGTATTTGCGGATGCTTGCAATAGAGGTTAATCATAAGTGGGATGCTTGTCCAAGTAAGGGCAGCACCCAAGCACCGGTCCACCCACATACCAAATTATCAAAGTACCGAACGCGAATCATATGAACGTGATGAAAACTAGCTTGACGATATTCCCATGTGTCCTCGGGAGCGCTTTACACTTATAAGAGTTTGTCCAGGCTTGTCCTTTGCTACAAAAAGGATTGGGCCACCTTGCTGCACCTTATTTACTTTTGTTACTTGTTGCTCATTACAAATTATCTGTCACAAAACTATCTATTACCGCTTATTTCAGTACTTGCAGAGAATACCTTGCTGGAAACCACTTATCATTTCCTTCTGCTCCTCGTTGGGTTCGACACTCTTACTTATCGAAAGGACTATGATAGATCCCCTATACTTGTGGGTCATCACCTACGTGTTGACATTAGTTGGCTTACCAAATTACATTTAAAATCTTGGGCGCCGAAGACTTTTTGCCTGGGAAACAATTCCTTTCTGTAGTCTGATAAGAAGCTATGGTCAGACCGGTCGTGTACCATCGATTCTTATTTAATCACACTGTCAATATATGAAGATACTAATCCCTTTTTCCCGTTGCCAACCAATCCGTATCTCACACAGCTAATTAGTCACGGGAAACACTTTCTGTCTGTAGTCTGATAAGGAGCCATAGTTAGATACAATGGCGGGGTATTCGGTGATGAAGAACGAGTTGATGTGTGATGCGTGGAATGTCGTATTTGTGGATTTTTTAGGCATAAGGTAAGGGGGTTTGACCTTTTGGTACAACATGCATGCTTCGTTTCATGAGCAAAAGCACGACGCACCCTACGACTTGCACATGATCCATGATCGTAATGTGAAGCCGCTAAGCCATTTATGGTAAATCATCTTCTACTCCATCATGAAGTTTTGCAGTGTAATTGCACAAATGGAGAGAAGGTGGTGACCGGGCTTGCCAACCAAAGATGTCATAAGTTTTTCTTTTTGTTGCTCCACATGTTAATCAATTCGATTTACCCAGTGTTGCAACTTGATACTCATCACGTTGTATAGTCTAGGCGCGCCACCGTGTTGTACTATAAGACCGAGGACAAGCCATTTACGTTCATATATTGTTGGATGAAACTCAAGGGGCACAGTGCATGGGACGACATGTGCAAATTCTGACTCGGGTATCATTGAATTTGGAATCAATGTATTAAAAAAACTTATTAAACATCTATTTATCTCGGATGTAGTATTTACATTTAAACTATTGTTGTATTAGGGATATTTGCATGTTTTATAAATTAATTGTGCTATTTGATTTCCAATGATTATTTTGAATGTTGTGTGCTTAAGAAAAAAAGGACGAACAGTTAAGGGACAGGATTCGATGGTCGGCTCCCATATCTGTGTCCGCATACGGGCCGGACCAGTTGCAGACAAATACATGTTCTTTTTGCGGGTCGGCATTGAATATGCCCTTACATATTTAGGTATATACTAATAAAAGATGCCACTTAATGAGTAAAATGAGACATGTTAACTGGTAGGAACGAATGAGAATTGTACGTGGTGCTGTTTACGATTCAATATACTAGGCCGTAGGCCGCAATTGGCTGGAGTAAAAATACGGTTTGCTCCAAAGACGAGCCCACACATCCTGTTCCGTCCGCGACACCGCGGCCCAGCCCCCAACTGCCGTTGATTCACCCCACCGCGGTGGCACTGCCTTTGGACACAAAGCTCGCCATTTTTCCGCATGGACGGTGCCCTCTCCGGTGATGCCACTCTGTCGGTTGCCACTGGCTTGTCCACAAGCCGAAGGTCATTGGCCATGATGAAGCCACCATGGCGGGAGGACCCGTCGACCACACTCTGCTCTTCAGGCTCGACGTCAAGAACTAGTAGTTGTGCTTGTTGGAATGGTCTTCGGCTCGTGTGGGGGTCTAGGTGAGGTGGTGATGATGAAGGGCAGGCGCCTAGCTAGGTCATCTACGATCACCTCAGGGGCTGGCATGAGGGCCTTGCCTGCGGCAACGAGCACCTCACGAATGCTATGTGAGCCACAACCTCCTTCTTCCTGAGCTAACTGTGGAGGCAACCACGAGGCTCCTCCTGCCTGCCCTAGGCCACTGGCGAGCCGTGCCTTGATAACCCACAAGTATAGGGGATCGTTTGTACCCTTTTTTGATAAGTAAGACTATCGAACCCCTTCAAGTTCTATCAACCACCTATACAACTCTACGCACACTTAACATTTGCTTTACCTAGAACAAGAATAAAACTAAGAGTACTTTGCGAGATAATAAAAGTTAATTGGTTTAGTAGAGAGCTTTTGTAGAACGATGGGAAAGATTGTCCCTAGGTAATTGGATATAACACAATAGATACTTATCATATGCAATGAGGGAGAAGCATACGCTAAGATACTTTCCGTACTTGGGTCATATGCACTTATGGTTGGAACTCTAGCAAGCATCCATAACTACTAAAGTTCATTAAGGTAAACCGAACCATAGCATTAGGTAACAAGTCCCCTTTACTCCCATACACAACAACCCCCTTTCGATGTTAGAAGGGATAGAGAAGGATTGGTGGAATCATTGATTATTGCTTGAGCCTCATGGGCATATATATAGGACTACATGATTTACTTGGAGTACAAGACAAAGCCAGAATACTACCTAGTCTATCCTATGTTTCCAATCTAATCATTATACTCAACATCCCCCGTAGTCAAAATGGTAGCGACGTAGACGGTGAGACTATAGAAGAATCCAAAGGCAAGCCGATGGCCCCCCCCCATAGTCGCACCTGCCGATGCATCACGGAAGTCGTGGCTAGAGTGAAACCCGACGAGGTTGCTCAAGCAAGGCAGTAGCCCTTTGTGTCGTTGGTCGAGGTAGCCGAGAGCGTGGGTGGTGTTGCCATGGTGGAGGTAGCCGTGCGAAGAACGCAACGGTCAAGGTCGAGTCAGGGTAACCGGTGTAGAGGAAGCTGTCGTGGGGCCGCGGGCGCAAAGAGGCGTCGAGTTAGTCATAGGCGTGGTGGTGTCGAATTAGTGGTGCGTCGGGAAGAAGACATTGTTGACGACGCGTCGCGCTGGGTTTGCCAAGCGGGGATACATCATGGACGAAGGCACGCATCGGTGTTGTTAGCACTGCGCATCTATAGACGGACAAAGACAAAGTTGACGACGCGCCACATGAGGCTTGCCAGGCTCGGGGACATGTACTGAAGGAAATATACCCTAGAGGCAATAATAAAGTTGTTATTTATATTTCTTATATCATGATAAATGTTTATTATTCATGCTAGAATTGTATTAACCGGAAACTTAGTACATATGTGGATACATAGACAAACAGAGTGTCCCTAGTATGCCTCTACTTGACTAGCTCGATAATAAAAGATGGTTAAGTTTCCTAGCCATAGACATGTGTTTTCATTTGATGAACGGGATCACATCATTAGAGAATGATGTGATGGACAAGAGCCATCCGTTAGCTTAGCATAATGATCGTTTAGTTTTTCTGCTATTGCTTTCTTCATGACTTATACATGTTCCTCAAACTATGAGATTATGCAACTCCCAAATACCGGAGGAACACCTTGTGTGCTATCAAACGTCACAACATAACTGGGTGATTATAAAGATGCTCTACAGGTGTCACCAATGGTGTTTGTTGAGTTGGCATAGATCGAGATTAGGATTTGTCACTCCGTGTATCGGAGAGGTATCTCCGGGCCCTATCGGTAATGCACATCACTATGAGCCTTGCAAGAAATGTGTCTAATGAGTTAGGCAATGGATGGTGCATTATGGAACGAGTAAAGAGACTTGCCGGTGAAAAGATTTAAGAAGGTATGATGATATCGACGATCGAATCTCGGGCAAGTAACATACCGATGACAAAGGGAACAACGTATGTTGTTGTGCGGTTTGACCGATAAAGATCTTCGTAGAATATGTAGGAGCCAATATGAGCATCCAGGTTCTGCTATTTTTTATTGACTAGAGATATGTCTCGGTCATGTCTACATAGTTCTCAAACCCGTAGGGTCCGCACGCTTAATGTTCGATGACGATTTGTATTATGAGTTTCGTGTTTTGATGAACCGAAGTTTGTTCGGAGTCCCGGATGAGACCACGGACATGAAGAGGAGTCTCGAAATGGTCAAGACATAGATTTATATATTGGAAGGCTACATTCGGACACCGGAATGGTTTGGGTCATTTCTGATAGGTTTCAGAGTACCGGGGGTTACCGGAACCCCCTCCCCGGGACGTTAATGGGCCACCATGGGCCCTAGTGGAGAAGAGAGAGGGCCGGCCGGGACATGGCGTGCGCCCCCTTGCCCAGTCCGAATTGGACAAGGGGTGGGGGGGTGCCCCCCTCCTTCCTTTGAGGGGGTCCGGGACTAAGGGGTCCTTGGGCGTCCAACCTATTAGACATGGGACGGACTGATGGGCCATGAAGATACAAAGATTGAAGACCTTACCCGTGTCCGGATGGAACTCTCCTTGGTGTGGAAGGCAAGCTAGGCGTACGAATATGAAGATTCCTTTCTCTGTAACTGACCTTATGTAACCCTAGATCCCTCATGTGTCTATATAAACTAGAGGGCTAGGTCCGTAGATGGATCCTGATAATCACAGTCAGACAGGCTAGACTTTTAGGGTTTAGCCATTACGATCTCGTGGTAGATCAACTCTTGTAATACTCATATTCATCAAGATCAATCAAGCAGGAAGTAGGGTATTACCTCCATAGAGAGGGCCCGAACCTGGGTAAACATTGTGTCCCCCGTCTCATGTTACCATTGACCTTAGACGCACAGTTCGGGACCCCCTACCCGAGATCCGCCGGTTTTGACACGGACATTCGTGCTTTCATTGAGAGTTTCACTGCGCCGTCGTCAAAAGGTTTGATGGCTCCTTCAATCATCTACAACGACGCTGTCCAAGGGGAAGTCTTCCTCCCTGGACAAATCTTCGTGTTCGGCGGCTTCGCACTGCGGGCCAACTCGCTTGGCCATCTGGAGTAGATCGAAAGCTACGCCCCTGACCACCAGGTCAGATTTAGAAGCTTTAACTACGTCGCGGATATCCATGGAGACTTGATCTTTGACGGATTCGAAGACTTAACTGAGATGCTTGATTATGGCTCCGATGACATCGATGGTATGGACGAGGATGCAGGAGAAGAAGAGGCTCAAAACCCTCCGTTTACCGGATGCTGGACAGCCACTTCCTCGTACGATGTATACATGGTGGATGCACCAAAAGAGAATAGCGGCGATTATAAGGAAGATCTAGTTGAGGATATACCTCCTGAGATACAACCAAAGCGCCGGCATCAGCGGCGCCGCTCTAAGTCACGCCGTAGCAAAGACAGCAACACGGGCACAGGAGAAGATAACACTCCGGAAGGTGCCGAAGACAGCGAAGACCCCATTGATGCAACTGCCGAACAGGATGAATGGGAAGATGGGCAAGTTAGCCCTCGTAAACAGGCCACGTACGAAGACTTGGAGGACAGTAATTACCTTCCGCTCTCCGAGGATGAGGTGAGCCTCGGCACTAAGGATTTCATCGTGCCTGAGGAACCTCTAGAGCAGGAGCGCTTCAAGCGCCAGCTAATAGCCAATGCAAGGAGCCTGAAAAGGAAGCAGTAGCAGCTTCAAGCTGACCAAGATCTGCTCAACGACAAATGGACCGATGTCCTAGCAGCCGAAGAATACGGCCTCAAGCGCCCAACCAAAAGCTACCCGAAGCGCAAATTGCTACCTTAGTTCGACGATGAGGCGCCGGAGCACATACCACCATCGCGCAATGCGGCTAACCGACCACCACGTGGTCGGGATAAAACCGCAACTCAAGCCGAATACCAGCCCGCCCCGCCTCATCGCAAATGCAGAGGTAAAATAGCTCGCGGTCATAGATATGACCTTCGGCAGGACCTGAACAATAGAGAACAGGACATACCAGATCGATCTACGGATCACGATGACGTGCCTCGACACGTGACGACGGCTATCTATTCGGACGTGACAAACCTAGTCATGCGCGGGCCGAAAGTTGCAGACAAACTCCATCGGAGCTACATCACGATACGGCCCGATATAGAGGCGCAACATTCCCTCTTTGCTTCACTGACGAAGTCATGGAACATGAATTCCCAGAAGGGTTCAAACATGTGAATATCGAATCATACGATGGAACCACAGATCCCGCAATATGGATCGAAGACTTCATTCTCCATATTCATATGGCCCGTGGCGATGACCTTCATGCCATTAAATACCTCCCCCTAAAACTGAAAGGACCAGCCTGGCAGTGGCTGAACAGCCTGCCCAAAAATTTCATCGGTAGCTGGGAGGACTTGGAAGAAGCCTTCCTTGATAACTTCCAAGGTACATATGTTCGACCTCCGCATGCTGATGACTTAAACCATATAGTTCAACAGCCCGGAGAGTCAGCCAGGAAATTCTGGACTAGGTTCGTAACTAAAAAGAACCAGATCGTCGACTGTCCGGATGCCGAAGCCCTAGCGGCCTTTAAACACAGCATTCGCGATGAATGGCTCGCCCGCCACCTCGACCAAGAAAAGCCGAAGTCCATGCCAGCCCTCACGGCACTCATGACCCGCTTTTGTGCGGGTGAGGATAGTTGGCTGGCCCGTAGCAAAAATAATACAAGCGATGCCGGCACCCCTGAAGCCAGAAATAGCAACGACAAGTCCCGACGCAACAGACACAAGCGTCGAAACAACAATGACAACACCGATGATATGGCGGTCAATGCCGGATTCAGTGGCTCTAAGTCCAGTCAGCGGAAGAAGCTGTTCAAAAAGAACAATTCGGGCACATCCAGCTTGGACCGCATACTAGATCGTCCGTGCCAAATTCATGGCACCCTGGACAAACCACCCAATCATATCAACAAAGATTGTTGGGTTTTCAAACAGGCCGGCAAGTTAAATGCCGAAAGCAAGGAAAAGGGATCGCATAACGAGGACGACGACGGGGAGCCCCGACCACTGAACACAGGGGGACCGAAGAAGTTTCCCTCTCAGGTCAAAACGAGGAGCCCCGACCCACATCCCCAAGAGGGAGCGCAAGCGCGTGCTCAGGGACATCTACGCGATAGAGCCAGCTGCCACAAAATTTAATCCATGGTCGTCATGCCCGATCACCTTTGATCATCGGGATCACCCGACCAGTATCCGTCACGGCGGTTTAGCCGCACTGGTCCTGGACCCAATAATTGATGGGTTCCACCTGACGCGAGTCCTGATGGACGGTGGCAGCAGCCTCAACCTGCTCTATCGGGATACAGTGCGCAAAATGGGCATCAATCCATCACGGATCAAGCCCACAAAGACTACCTTTAAAGGAGTCATACCAGGTGTAGAGGCCCACTGTACGGGATCAATCACACTAGAGGTTGTCTTTGGATCTCCGGACAACTTCCGAAGCGAGGAGTTAATCTTCGATATCGTCCCTTTTTGCAGCGGCTATCACGCACTACTCGGACGAACCGCATTTACTCGATTCAACGCGGTGCCACACTACGCTTATCTCAAGCTCAAGATGCTCGGACCACGAGGCGTCATAACAGTTAATGGAAACACGGAATGCTCCCTCCACATTGAGGAGCACACCGCTGCCTTCGCAGCAGAAGTACAGAGCGGCCTTTTCAAGTAGAACCTTAATTCGGCAGCCGATCCCCCAGACACTGTCAAGAGAGTCCGGACTATTCTGCAGCAGGACTGCTCGGCTCATCAAGAGCTCGACTAGCAATTCAGCCTCCGGCCCAGTCCCGACCAAGTGGCGGCAATTGTACCGCGCGTACATAACTACGCACTAAACATACCATGGGCACGGATGGAGGCATAACCAGCTTGTGATCCACAATATGGCTCGACCGCCCAGGACACACATACTTTCACTGTTTCCTTTTTTCTCTTTTTCAGGTTTCTTTTTCACAGGCCTTTCCTGACGGCTCGACCATCGATCCTTTTCGAAGGATAAATACACCAAGACGACAGGAAGCATGGACGCACTGGGGAAATTTTAGGTGGTTTCTTTAACGATCCCTCTACCTGTTTTCAGGACCCACACACAGCTCTCCCTTGGTCAAGGCATATCAAATAGCCTTCTACTTATTGCACTACTTGTATAAATGTGCCTTTACACACCAATGAAATTGCAAGGGAAATAGTTTGCGGCCCAAATTTTAAGGCTCTAGCTTACTACCTTTTCTTCTTTTTCTTTTTTGGTAACTTTATCAGATAGCACCCGTACACTCTGGTGCGTTTCAATTTGCCAGGGGCTTCATAGTGCCCCACAACATGGCAACAAAAGTCCGAACACTTTTACAGTATAGTTCGACACCCCGAATTTAGCACTATATGCATTGGCTCCAAATCATGTCTTTGGTCAATAGTTGGGTTGCCCGGCTCCTGTGCTTACTACCTTACGTTCCGCTGTATCGGCTAGGGTAGTAAAGGGAGAACTACTGCAATTGTGCCCTGGTTTACCCGGATGAGCACCTCAGTAGAGAAAGCCGAAAACTGACTGTCATGATGCGGCAAGAGCCGGTCAGCTCTTCGGATGTCTCAAATCCTTAGAGATTTTTTCCACATTACGCGAGGCATTGGTACTTACCCGATCAGGTGTTTACAGCATCCTAGTTCGGATACTAGGGGTTGCGCCAATATTTCTATTGTCAAACTCCTATGGATAAGTGAGGGTGCTAAAGCCGCATAGTCCGATTGCCTGGTTTGTCGCGCTAAACACCTCCTTCAAGGACCAAACAATTGGATCAAGAGTGTTTAGATTACATCCCGAACACCCCCGTATTGCCTACATGGGGGCAGAAGCCGACGATTGGCCAACTCTCAGATTTCACACAACACGGCCGCACAGGAGGAGAAATCCGTTAAATAACAAACATTATATTACATAACGACTTTGTTTCATCATACAAGGCAGAGACAACATGAATGTATTCATTCGAAAATAATGTCTTGTGCACATTGCGTTGCCACAATACGAGACCCCTCCAGGACATCTGCAAAATACCGCTCGGGTGTGCGGTGCTCCTTGCCCTCTGGCGGTCCCTTGGTCGTAAGCTTGACGGCGTCCATCTTCGCCAACCACACCGTGACGCGGGCGAAGTCCATGCGCTAACCCTCAATGCAGGCAGATCGCTTGACGATGTCCAGCCGAGGACAGACGTTCACCAGTCGCTTCACGAGCCTGAAGTAGCTGCCGGGCATAGCTTCGGCAGGCCACAGCCGGATTGTTAAATCCTTCATGGCCAGTTCGGCCACCCTACGAAGCTCGACCAGCTGTTTCAGTTGATCGCTAAAGGGCACTGGATGTTGTAGCGCAAGATATTGCGGCCAGAATAGCTTCTCCGTTGAGCTCCCTTCTTCGGCTCGGAAGAACTCCGCAGCGTCAGACACACTGCGCGGCAGATCTGCAAACGCCCCTGGAGAACTCCGAATCCGGGTAATTTTTTTTCTTCGCATGCTTGCTTTGCATACTAAACGCCTTACCCGCCGCGATTTTCTTGGCCTCCTGGATCTCCTGGAGGGCGCCCTGGGCCTCAACCCGGGCCTCTTCCGCGCTTTGGCAGGCCTTAGCGAGTTTAGTCTCTCGAGCCGAAACGTCGCGCTCCAAGGATTCACATTTCTTCACTGCATCTGGAGCTCTTGTTGGACCTCATCAAGCCTGGCCTCGTGCCTCTCTCGAGCGGCTTTTTCCTTGGAAGCTTTCTCTCGGCCTGGGCCAAGGCCTGTATAAGGACCTCGACCTCGGTCGCCACTCCTACACATGTCATGGCACTACGGTCAATACACATTATTTATTCTATCTGAATATACAACCAGTCAGTACATACCTTGCTTGTCTTGTAGCTGCTTCCTCACTTGATCGAGTTCCGCCTCAGCCCACTCCAATCTCTGCTTCAGTCCAGAGACTTTGGCAGTGTGAGAGGTCGTGGCCAGCAACGATGCCTGCTTATTCATATAAGACATATTTAGTTAGTCTCCTGTGAAAATAAATTGATCCTATGTCCGGATTTTCTTTCCGAACACCGGACAGTGTCTCAGGGGCTACTGTCTATATGGGGATTTTCTCTTTTGCGTCGCTTACCTCAAAACCTGTCAGCAGACTGCTGCAGGCTTCGGTTAGTCCGCTCTTGACGTACTGAACCCTCTCAATCACAGTACCCATAAGGATATGGTGTTCATCCACAATGGAAGCGCCTCGTAGCGCTTCCAGCAGATTATCCGGTGCCTCTGGTTGGACAGAGGTCACCGGCGGAATAGGCACACCCCCTTCTTTCGAAGGAGGTTACTCGCCGGATTCCAGAGCCGTATAGGTCTCCGGACTTGTATTCGGCTAGGGGCCGAATTGAGCAAGGCCCCCATCTCCAGTCGCCATGGGGGTCTGCTCCCCCATGTGTCCGGCAGCCAAGGCTTCGCCCTCTGGCCCCACCCTGGCGGCCTCCTGAACATCTCCCTGGTCGGGGAAGGTCCTTTGGGACAACACCTCATCGTCGCCCTTGGCCGTGGGAGAGTGAGTGGCCGGCGGTGACTCGCTGGCCATCGCTTTCGAATCCAATGAACCTCTTGATGAGGATTGCTGGGAGTTGTCGTGGGCAGGACTGCAATGGCATCACTTAAACATATTAATATCATGAAGCAAGAGAGGCCGGATGTATGGACGCATGCAGGTTTTTAGTACTTACGATGCGACCAGAGGCTTGTTTCGGGGGCATCGCTCCGGGCTGCTGTCGACGTCCCACGCGGAGTTATCCGCAGGGGGACCCTTCCCCCTCTTGGGCGCCTCCGCCTCCAGATTTGTGGAGGCCGCCCTCTTCTTCCTCCCCCCATCAGGGGGAGAGGTGCTTTCTTCCTCCTCCTCGTTATCGTCTTCGGCGGCGGGGGAGAGAGTCTTGTCTTCGGACGACACGTCTGAGGCTCCTTTGCGGCGGAGGGCACTCCGGACCCCCTTGGCCTTCTTCTTGGCCTTCTTCTCCGGCACCTTATAGGGCGCCGACACCAGCATCTTCGCCAGGAGCGGGATGACTGGTTCCTCGGGCAGCGGAGCCGAACAGTGAATCCGCTCCGCCCTCTCCGTCCATACCTAAAAGAACAATAATAATAAAATTTAGATATCCTCCTTGAAACAAGTAGGTAGAGGATGCGTCTAGAGACGCGAAAGGCTTACCACATTGGCAGAATGAGTAACATCGTGCCCGCGATCCGAGTCTATGGCTGGCGGCGTCTCGTTGCCCTTAAAGAGCAACTTCTAGGCATCTTCATGAGTGGTTTCGAAGAGCCTCTCCAAGGTTTGGTGCTTCTTCAGGTCAAATTCCCATAAAGGGCAACTTCGGCTTTGGCATGGGAGGATCCGGCGAACCAGCATCACCTGGATTACGTCGACGAGCTTGATGTCTTTATCCACCATGCTTTGGATGCGCGTTTGCAGCGCTATCAGCTCGTCCGACGAAGACCAATTGGGGCCCTTCTCTATCGAGGAGGTGAGCCGCATTGGAGCTCCGGAGTTGAATTCGGAAGCCATGGCCCCGGTGGCGTCGCGGGGCTTTGTGATGTAGAACCACAGTTTCTGCCACTCCTTGACAGTCTCCACAAATGTACCTTTGGGCCATGTGACATTGGGCATCTTGCTCACCATGGCGCCTCCGCACTCCGCGTGCTGGCCATCCACCACCTTCGGCTTCACGTTGATGATCTTGAGCCATAGTCCGAAGTGGGGTTGGATGCGGAGGAAGGCCTCGCACACGACAATGAATGCCGAGCTGTTGAGGAAAGAGTTCGAGGCTAGGTCATGGAAATCTAGCCCGTAATAGAACATAAGCCTGTGGACAAAGGGGTGGAGGGGAAACCCTAACCCACGGACGAAATGAGGGATGAACACCACCCTCTCGTTGGGCTTCGGGGTGTGGACGATTTGCCCCTTTGCTGGAAGCCGATGGGCGATTTCTTTCGCCAGATACCCGGCCTCCCGAAGCTTCGTGATGTCCTTCTCCCTAACAGAGGAGGCCATCCACTTGCCTTGACCTCCAGATCCGAACATGGCTAAGTGCTTCCTTGAGACAGAAAGAATGAGGACTTGGGCACTAGAGCTCAATAATGGAAGGACAAAGAAAGAGAGAAGGCGTGGGTGAAGAAAGGGAATCCTTATCTCCTTATAAAGGCAGCAAATATCAAGCACCTCCCCACTCGCCTTAAAACTCGCCTGTTCCCAAGGATTGTGTAGACGGCATGTTTATATTACCCATGCCCGCATTGATGATGATCCCGCAATAAGGGGACACAATCTCTGCTTCGACAAGGCGTGCCTATTAAAACCGCGTCTCGAAACATGGAGCGGCGGACAAAAAACAGTTCGAAATGATGACCTAGTAGACGTGGTGTCACATTACAAAAAGTTGGCAGCGGATTGGACTCGTGCAATATTATATTCTTTGCATTTGTATGTGGTACTTGTGTTGTAGATCCGGACATGTTCATTACGTCCGAAGACTATCTTGGAGTATTCAGAAAAGGGAACCCGCCTTGCAATGCCGAAGACAATCTGCGCACTGGACACCTCGTCATTGAAGCCTGGTTAAGGGGCTACTGAGGGAGTCCTGGACTAAGGGGTCCTCGGGCGTCCGACCTATTAGACATGGGCCGGACTGATGGGTTGTGAAGATACAAAGACTGAAGACCTTACCCGTGTCCGGATGGGACTCTCCTTGGCGTGGAAGGCAAGCTAGGCGTCCGAATATGAAGATTCCTTTCTCTGTAACCGACCTTATGTAACCCTAGATCCCTCCTGTGTCTATATAAACCGGAGGGCTAGGTCCGTGGATGGATCCTGATAATCATAGTCAGACATGCTAGACTTTTAGGGTTTAGCCATTACGATCTCGTGGTAGATCAACTCTTGTAATACTCATATTCATCAAGATCAATCAAGCAGGAAGTAGGGTATTACCTCCATAGAGAGGGTCCGAACCTGGGTAAACATTGTGTCCCCCGTCTCCTGTTACCATCGACCTTAGACGCACAATTTGGGACCCCCTACCCGAGATCCACCGGTTTTGACACCAACATCCTTCTCTCCTCTTCCTCCTTCCCTTCTTCTCCTACTTGGAATAGGAAAGGGGGGGACCGAATCCTACTTGAACCGGGAGTCCAAGTAGGACTCCCCCCATGGCGCCCCCCTAGGGCCGGCCACCTCTCCTCCCCCCTTTATATACGTGGGAGGGAGGCACCCCAAAGACACACCAAGTCTTCTCTTAGCCGTGTGCGATGCCCCCTCCATAGTTACACATGTGACGCCCTCGATTTGATAGTACACTAATCATACACGCAAATGTGTACGATCAAGATCAAGGACCCACGGGAAGATATCACAACACAACTCTAGACACAAAATAAAATAATACAGGCTTAATATTACAAGCCAGGGGCCTCGAGGGCTCAAATACATAATATCGAATGCACAAGAGTCAGCGGAAGCAATAATATCTGAGTATAGACATAAGTTAAACAAGTTTGCCTTAAGAAGGCTAGCACAAAAGTAGCAACGATCGAAAAGGCAAGGCCTCCTACCTAGGACCTCCTAACTACTCCTCGAAGCCGAACTCCATGTAGAATCATCCTCGGGATCCTCTGGCTCCTGGACTCCATCATATGATCGCAATAACTGGGAAAGGGGAAAAAGAAGTAGCAAAGCAACTGTGAGTACTCATCCAAAGTACTCGCAAGCAAGGATCTACACTACATATGCATTGGTATCAATGAAAAGGGTAGTATCTCTGGACTGAACTGCAGAATGCCAGAGTAAGAGGAGGATAGCTAGTCCTATCAAGGACTACGCTTCTGGCAGCCTCCATATTGTAGCATGTAGGAGAGAGTAGATGGTAAGTTCACCAAGTATCATCGCTTAGCATAATCCTATCCGGCGATCCTCTCCTCGTCGCCCAGTTATAGAGCGATCACCGGTTTGTATCTGGCACTTGAAAGGGTGTGTTTTATTAAGTATCCAGTTCTAGTTGTCGTAAGGTCAAGGTACAACTCCGGGTCGTCCTTCTACCGAGGGACATGGCTATTCGAACAGATAAACTTCCCTAAAGAGGTGCACCACATTTCCCAACACGCTCGATCGCCTTTGTCCGGACACACTTTCCTGGGTCATGCCCGGCCTCGGAAGATCAACATGTCGCAACCCTACCTAGGCACAACAGAGAGGTCAGCACGCCGGTCTAAATCCTATGGCGCAGGGGTATGGGCCCATCGCCCATTGCACACCTGCACGTTGCGAACGCGACCGGTAAGCAGACCTAGCCTCCCTAATACAAGAGCAGGCATTCTAGTCCAACCCGGCGTGCGCCGCTCAGTCACTGACGTCAAGAAGGCTTTGGCTGGTACCACGACGTCGAGTGCCCATAACTGTTCCCGCGTAGTTGGTTAGTGCGTATAGGCCAGTGGCCAGACTCAAATCAAATACCCAGTTCTCATTAAGCGTGTTAATTGAATTAACCGCGGACACCGACCAGGGCCAGGCCCACCTCTCCCCTAGGTGGTCTCAACCTACCATGTCGCTCCGCCACAAAGTAACCATCAGGGGGCTGTCAGGAACCCAGGCCCATGGATGGAACCACCTGCCCCTTTAGCCCCCATCTCCGAACAGTAACATAAGCATGTAAAAGTATATAGTATATGTACCCGTGATCACCTCCCGAAGTGATCACGGCCCAATAGTATAGCATGGCAGACGGACAAGAGTGTAAGGCCACTGATGATAAACTAGCATCCTATACTAAGCATTTAGGATTGCAGGTAAGGTATCAACAACTGTAGCAACAATGATAGGCTATGCAACAGAATAGGATTAACCGAAAGCAGTAACATGCTACACTACTCTAATGCAAGTAGTAGAGAGAAGGAATAGGCGATATCTGGTGATCAAGGGGGGAGGGGCTTGCCTAGATGCTCTGGCAAGAAGGAGGGGTCGTCGTCGATGTAGTCGATCACAGGGGTATCAGCGTCGGTCTCGGGGTCTACCGAAAAGAAGTAACGGAGGGGGGACACAATAAATAACAGAGCAATCAAAGCATCACAGAGCATAACATGGCAATACGCGGTGCTAGAGGTGACCTAACGCGGTAATAGGTGATACCGACAAAGGGGGGAAAACATCCGGGAAAGTATCCCCGGTATTTCGCGTTTTTGAACAAACGGACCGGAGGGGAAAATTTGTGTGTTTGCTATGCTAGAGATGTGTGGCAGACGAACGGGCTACGTATTCAGATTCGTCTCATCGTTCTGAGCAACTTTCATGTACAAAGTATTTTCATTCGAGCTACGGATTATTTATTATTAATTTTTAAATATTTACAATGAGTTTCTAATTTCTAGATTTAATTTACTTTGAAATTAAATTTGTATTTAAATTCTATGGGTACAGAGAAGTGTACCCAGAGTGTGTCTAAGGGGCTGACAGGTGGGGCCCTGGTCAAATGTCTAGTCAGCGTTTGACTGGACCATTGACTGGTCAAAAGGGCCCATGACCCGCATGTCATTGATACATGTTTTACTAAAAAACATTTGATTAACTAATCTAGTTGATTAGGTTATTAAGCAGGTTAATTAAGTTAACTAATTAACTTACTAATTAATTAATTACTAATTTATTTATTTTAACATACATTTATTCCTTTTCTTTTTCGTAAACGTTTTCGTTCAGGGGCGGGGCCCCACTTGCCCATAGGGCCAGGGGGCATAGCGGGCAACGGGCGAATGGGTTATGGGCGCTGGGCGGCATCGGGTGCGGCCACGGCAGCGGCGGCCTAGCGCGGCCATGGGGGCGACGTTGGGCAAAGTTTCGCGCGCCGGCGTGCGTGCATGGGAGGGGCGAGCTGCAGGCGGGCAGGGGACGGCGGGGAGCAGGGCCGCGTGCGCGTGAGCGGCTGCAAGCGGGCGAGGCCACGCGCAGGCGAGAGGGCGCGCGGGGTGCCACGTGCGCAGGCGAGGCGTGAGGGCACCAGTGGCAGAGCACAGCGAAGCAGCAGCGGCGAGCAGCAGGTCGAGCCTGCGTGCGGCAAATCAGCAGCGGGAGAAGGGGCGTGCACGGACGCAGGCGGACGCAACAGTAGGTGGTCAGAGCTGGCGGCAGCATAGCTGCAGCAGAGCAGAGCAGCGGCAGGGAGCAGTGGTGAACGGCGGGGCGCGCGTCCAACGCAGCGATCACGCACATGCGCGTGGTTACCGGGAGAAACGGGGAGAGAGGAGGGGCACGTGCTCACGTGCGGTGCTGGGACAATGGGCGGCGAGGGTCGGTGAGAACCAGCGGGGAGGAGATGATGACGGGGCGGCGGGGTCGAGGCAGTCCGGCACGACGAGGTGGAGGCCGTTAGGGAGGAGGACGGGGACGCGAAGCGGCGGATCCAGCGACGAAGCTCGGCGGCTCGTCGCGGGATCCACGGGCGGCAACTGTGACGTCGGCGGGGCGCGGTTCGGGGCTGTGCCCCGATCCAGATCGGGGGGGGCGAGAGGGACGAGAGAGTGGGGTGGGGATCGTACGAGGGGAGTGGTTGCACTGGGGGTTAGGGTTTCGGGGTAGTGGGGGATAAGGTGGGATGGGGTGGGTGTTGGAAATATTCCCTAGAGGCAATAATAAAATGGTTATTATTATATTTCTTTGTTCATGATAATTGTCTATTGTTCATGCTATAATTGTGTTATCCAGAAATCGTAATACATGTGTGAATACACAGACCGCAACACGTCCCTAGTGAGCCTCTAGTTGACTAGCTCATTGATCAAAAGATAGTCATGGTTTCCTGACTATGGACATTGGATGTCATTGATAACGGGATCACATCATTAGGAGAATGATGTGATGGACAAGACCCAATCCTAAGCATAGCTTGAAGATCGTGTAGTTCGTTTGCTATAGCTTTTCCGAATGTCAAGTATCATTTCCTTAGACCATGAGATTGTGCAACTCCCGGATACCGTAGGAGTGCTTTGGGTGTACCGAACGTCACAACGTAACTGGGTGACTATAAAGGTGCACTACGGGTATCTCCGAAAGTGTCTGTTGGGTTGGCACGAATCGAGATTGGGATTTGTCACTCCGTATGATGGAGAGGTATCTCTGGGCCCACTCGGTAATGCATCATCATAATGAGCTCAATGTGATCAAGTGGTTGATCACGGGATCATGCATTATGGTACGAGTAACGTGACTTGCCGGTAACGAGATTCAACAAGGTATTGAGATACCGACGATCGAGTCTCGGGCAAGTAACGTACCGATTGACAAAGGGAATTGTATACGGGATTGATTGAATCCTCGACATCGTGGTTCATCCGATGAGATCATCGAGGAGCATGTGGGAGCCAACATGGGTATCCAGATCCCGCTGTTGGTTATTGACTGGAGAGTCGTCTCGGTCATGTCTGCGTGTCTCCCGAACCCGTAGGGTCTACATACTTAAGGTTTGGTGAAGCTGGGGTTGTTGAGATATTAGTATACGGTAACCCGAAAGTTGTTCGGAGTCCCAGATGAGATCCCGGACGTCACGAGGAGTTCCGGAATGGTCCGGAGGTGAAGATTTATATATAGGAAGTCAAGTTTCGGCCATCGGGAAAGTTTCGGGGGTAATCGGTATTGTACCAGGACCACCAGAAGGGTCCCGGGGGTCCACCGGGTGGGGCCACCTATCCCGAAGGGCCCCATGGGCTGAAGTGGGAGGGGAACCAACCCCTAGTGGGCTGGTGCGCCCCCCCATGGGCCTCCCCTGTGCCTAGGGTTGGAAACCCTAGGGGTGGGGGCGCCCCACTTGGCTTGGGGGGGACGCCACCCCCTTTGGCCGCCGCCCCCCATGGAGATTGCATCTCCTAGGGCCGCCGCCCCCCTAGGGGTCCTATATATAGTGGGGGGAGGGAGGGCAGCCGCACCCTAGCCCCTGGCGCCTCCCTCTCCCTCCCGTGACAACTCTCCCTCTCCCTGAGCTTGGCGAAGCCCTGCCGAGATAGTCGTTGCTTCCACCACCACGCTGTCGTGCTGCTGGATCTCCATCAACCTCTCCTTTCCCCTTGCTGGATCAAGTTGGAGGAGACATATTCCCAACCGTACGTGTGTTGAACGCGGAGGTGCCGTCCGTTCGGCGCTAGGTCATCGGTGATTTGGATCACGACGAGTACGACTCCATCAACCCCGTTCTCTTGAACGCTACCGCTCGTGATCTACAAGGGTATGTAGATGCACTCCCCTCTCCCTCGTTGCTAGATGACTCCATAGATTGATCTTGGTGTTGCATAGAAAATTTTAAAATTCTGGTACGTTCCCCAACAATGGTATTAGAACCAGGTTTATGCGTAGTTTCTATGCACGAGTAGAACACAAAGCAGTTGTGGGCGTGGATATTGTCAACTTGCTTGCCGTTACTAGTCTTATCTTGATTCGGCGGCATCGTGGGATGAAGTGGCCCGGACCGACCTTACACGTACGCTTACGTGAGACTGGTTCCACCGATTGACATGCACTAGTTGCATAAGGTGGCTGGTGGGTGTCTGTCTCTCACACTTTAGTCGGATCGGATTCGATGAAAAGGGTCCTTATGAAGGGTAAATAGAAATTGGCATATCACGTTGTGGTTTTGGCGTAGGTAAGAAACGTTCTTGCTAGAAACCTATAGCAGCCACGTAAAAACTTGCAACAACAATTAGAGGACGTCTAACTTGTTTTTGCAGCATGTGTCGTGTGATGTGATATGGCCAAAAGGATGTGATGAATGATATATGTGATGTATGAGATTGATCATGTTCATGTAATAGGAATCACGACTTGCATGTCGATGAGTATGACAACCAGCAGGAGCCATAGGAGTTGTCTTAATTTATTTATGACCTGCGTGTCAACATAAACGTCATGTAATTACTTTACTTTATTGCTAAACATTAGCCATAGTAGTAGAAGTAATAGATGACGAGACAACTTCAAGAAGACACGATGATGGAGATCATGATGGTGGAGATCATGGTGTCATGCCGGTGACAACGATGATCATGGAGCCCCGAAGATGGAGATCAAAAGGAGCAAATGATATTGGCCATATCATGTCACTATTTGATTGCATGTGATGTTTATCATGTTTTGCATCTTATTTGCTTAGAACGACGGTAGCTTAAATAAGATGATCCCTCGTAATAATTTCAAGAAAGTGTTCCCCCTAACTGTGCACCGTTGCGAAGGTTTGTTGTTTCGAAGCACCACGTGATGATCGGGTGTGATAGATTCTAACGTTCGAATACAACGGGTGTAAGCCAGATTTACACACGCAATACACTTAGGTTGACTTGACGAGCCTAGCATGTACAGACATGGCCTCGGAACACGGAAGACCGAAAGGTCGAGCATGAGTCGTATAGAAGATACGATCAACATGAAGATGTTCACCGATGTTGACTAGTCCGTCTCACGTGATGATCGGACACGGCTAGTTGACTCGGATCATGTTTCACTTAGATGACTAGAGGGATGTCTATCTGAGTGGGAGTTCATTGAATAATTTGATTAGATGAACTTAATTATCACGAACTTAGTCTAAAATCTGTACACTATATCTTGTAGATCAAATGGCCCACGCTCTTGTTGCCCTCAACTTCAACGCATTCCTAGAGAAAACCAAGCTGAAAGACGATGGCAGCAACTATACGGACTGGGTCCGGAACCTGAGGATCATCCTCATAGCTGCCAAGAAAGATTATGTCCTAGAAACACCGCTAGGTGACGCACCCATCCCAGAGAACCAAGACGTTATGAATGCTTGGCAGTCACGTGCTGATGATTACTCCCTCGTTCAGTGCGGCATGCTTTACAGCTTAGAACCGGGACTCCAAAAGCGTTTTGAGCAACACGGAGCATATGAGATGTTCGAAGAGCTGAAAATGGTTTTCCAAGGTCATGCCCGGGTCGAGAGATATGAAGTCTCCGACAAGTTCTTTAGTCGTAAGATGGAGGAAAATAGTTCTGTCAGTGAGCACATACTCAAAATGTCTGGGTTGCATAACCGCTTGACTCAGCTGGGAGTTAATCTCCTGGATGACGCGGTCATTGACAGAACCCTTCAGTCGCTTCCACCGAGCTACAAGAGCTTTATGATGAACTTCAATATGCAGGGGATGGAAAAGACCATTCCTGAGGTATATTCAATGCTGAAATCAGCAGAGGTGGAGATCAAAAAGGAACATCAAGTGTTGATGGTTAATAAAACCACTAAGTTTAAGAAAGGCATGGGTAAGAAGAACTTCAAGAAGGACGGCAAGGGAGTTGCCGCGCCCGGTAAGCAAGCTGCCGGGAAGAAGTCAAAGAATGGACCCAAGCCTGAGACTGAGTGTTTTTATTGCAAGGGAAGTGGTCACTGGAAGCGGAACTGCCCCAAATACTTAGAAGACAAGAAGGCCGGCAACACTAAAGGTATATGTGATATACATGTAATTGATGTGTACCTTACCAGTACTCGTAGTAGCTCCTGGGTATTTGATACCGGTGTGGTTGCTCACATTTGTAACTCAAAGCAGGAGCTGCGGAATAAGCGGAGACTAGCGAAGGACGAGGTGACGATGCACGTCGGGAATGGTTCCAAGGTCGATGTGATCGCCATCGGCACGCTACCTCTACATTTACCTACGGGATTAGTTTTAAACCTCAATAATTGTTATTTAGTACCAGCTTTGAGCATGAACATTGTATCAGGATCTCGTTTAATTCGAGATGGCTACTCATTTAAATCCGAGAATAATGGTTGTTCTATTTATATGAGAGATATGTTTTATGGTCATGCTCCGCTGGTGAATGGTTTATTCTTAATGAATCTCGAGCGTAATGTTACACATATTCATAGTGTGAATACCAAAAGATGTAAGGTTGATAATGATAGTCCCACATACTTGTGGCACTGCTGCCTTGGTCACATAGGTGTCAAACGCATGAAGAAGCTCCATGAAAATGGACTTTTGGAGTCTCTTGATTAGGAATCATTTGACACGTGCGAACCATGCCTCATGGGTAAAATGACCAAGACTCCGTTCTCAGGAACAATGGAGCGAGCAACCAACTTATTGGAAATCATACATACTGATGTGTGCGGTCCAATGAGTGTTGAGGCTCGCGGTGGCTATCGTTATGTTCTCACCCTCACCGATGACTTGAGTAAATATGGGTATGTCTACTTAATGAAACACAAGTCTGAGACCTTTGAAAAGTTCAAGGAATTTCAGAGTGAGGTTGAGAATCAACATGACAGGAAAATCAAGTTCTTGCGATCAGATCATGGGGGAGAATACTTGAGTCACGAATTTGGCACTCACTTAAGGAAATGTGGAATAGTTTCACAACTCACGCCGCCTGGAACACCTCAGCGTAATGGTGTGTCCGAACGTCGTAATCGCACTCTATTGGATATGGTGCGATCTATGATGTCTCTTACCGATCTACCACTGTCATTTTGGGGCTATGCTTTAGAGACTGTCGCATTCACTTTAAATAGGGCTCCGTTGAAATCCGTTGAGACGACACCATATGAACTATGGTTTGGGAAGAAACCTAAGCTGACGTTTCTAAAAGTTTGGGGATGCGATGCTTATGTCAAGAAACTTCAACCTGAAAAGCTCGAACCCAAATCGGAAAGATGCGTCTTCATAGGATACCCTAAAGAAACTATTGGGTATACCTTCTACCTCAGATCCGAAGGCAAGATCTTTGTTGCCAAGAATGGATCCTTTCTAGAGAAAGAGTTTCTCTCGAAAGAAATAAGTGGGAGGAAAGTAGAACTTGATGAAGTATTACCTCTTGAACCGGAAAGTGGTGCAACTCAAGAAAATGTTCCTGAGGTGCCTGCACCGACTAGAGAGGAAGTTAATGATGATGATCATGAAACTTCAAATCAAGTTGCTACTGAACTTCGTAGGTCCACAAGGACACGTTCTGCACCAGAGTGGTACGGCAACCCTGTCCTAGAAATCATGTTGTCAGACAACGGTGAACCTTCGAACTATGAGGAAGCGATGGCGGGCCCAGGTTCCGACAAATGGTTGGAAGCCATGAAATCCGAGATAGGATCCATGTATGAAAACGAAGTATGGACTTTGACTGACTTGCCCGATGATCGGCGAGCCATAGAAAATAAATGGATCTTTAAGAAGAAGACAGACGCGGATGGTAATGTGACCATCTATAAAGCTCAGCTTGTCGCTAAGGGTTATCGACAAGTTCAAGGGGTTGACTACGATGAGACTTTCTCACCCGTAGCGAAGCTGAAGTCCGTCCGAATCATGTTAGCAATTGCCGCATTCTATGATTATGAGATATGGCAAATTGACGTAAAAACGGCATTCCTTAATGGTTTCCTTAAGGAAGAATTGTATATGATGCAGCCAGAAGGTTTTGTCGATCCTAAGAATGCTGACAAGGTGTGCAAGCTCCAACGCTCGATCTATGGGCTGGTGCAAGCATCTCGGAGTTGGAACATTCGTTTTGATGAGATTATCAAAGCGTTTGGGTTTACGCAGACTTATGGAGAAGCCTGCATTTACAAGAAAGTGAGTGGGAGCTCTGTAGCATTTCTCATATTGTATGTGGATGACATACTGTTGATGGGAAATGATATAAAATTCTTGGAAAGCATAAAGGCCTATTTGAACAAGTGTTTTTCAATTAAGGATCTTGGAGAAGCTGCTTACATATTAGGCATCAAGGTCTATAGAGATAGATCGAGACGCCTCATTGGTCTTTCACAGAGTACGTACCTTGACAAGATATTGAAGAAGTTCAATATGGATCAGTCAAAGAAGGGGTTCTTGCATGTATTGCAAGGTACGAGATTGAGCACGGCTCAATGCCCGACCACGGCAGAAGATAGAGAAAAGATGAGTGTCGTCCTCTATGCCTCGGCCATAGGGTCTATCATGTATGCTATGTTGTGTACCAGACCTGATGTAAACCTTGCCGTAAGTTTGGTAGGGAGGTACCAAAGTAATCCCGGCATGGAACACTGGACATCAGTCAAGAATATCCTGAGGTACCTGAAGAGGACTAAGGATATGTTTCTCGTTTATGGAGGTGACGAAGAGCTCGTCGTAAAGGGTTACGTCGATGCTAGCTTTGACACGGATCTGGATGACTCTAAGTCACAAACCGGATACGTGTATATTTTGAATGGTGGGGCAGTAAGCTGGTACAGTTGCAAGCAAAGCGTTGTGGCAGGATCTACATGTGAAGCGGAGTACATGGCAGCCTCAGAGGCAGCACAAGAAGCAATCTGGGTGAAGGAGTTCATTACCGACCTAGGAGTCATACCCAATGCGTCGGGCCCGATGACTCTCTTCTGTGACAACACTAGAGCTATTGCCCTTGCCAAGGAGCCCAGGTTTCACAGGAAGACCAGGCATATCAAGCGTCGCTTCAACTCCATTCGTGAAAGTGTTCAAAATGGAGACATAGATATTTGTAAAGTACATACGGACCTGAATGTGGCAGATCCGTTGACTAAACCTCTCCCTAGAGCAAAACATGATCAACACCAGAACTGCATGGGTGTTCGATTCATCACAATGTAACTAGGTTATTAACTCTAGTGCAAGTGGGAGACTGTTGGAAATATGCCCTAGAGGCAATAATAAAATGGTTATTATTATATTTCTCTGTTCATGATAATTGTCTATTGTTCATGCTATAATTGTGTTATCCGGAAATTGTAATACATGTGTGAATACATAGACCACAACACATCCCTAGTGAGCCTCTAGTTGACTAGCTCGTTGATCAAAAGATAGTCATGGTTTCCTGATTATGGACATTGGATGTCATTGATAACGGGATCACATCATTAGGAGAATGATGTGATGGACAAGACCCAATCCTAAGCATAGCTTGAAGATCGTGTAGTTCGTTTGCTATAGCTTTTCCGAATGTCAAGTATCATTTCCTTAGACCATGAGATTGTGCAACTCCCGGATACCGTAGGAGTGCTTTGGGTGTACCAAACGTCACAACGTAACTGGGTGACTATAAAGGTGCACTACGGGTATCTCCGAAAGTGTCTGTTGGGTTGGCACGAATCGAGACTGGGATTTGTCACTCCGTATGACGGAGAGGTATCTCTGGACCCACTCGGTAATGCATCATCATAATGAGCTCAATGTGATCAAGTGGTTGATCACGGGATCATGCATTATGGTACGAGTAAAGTGACTTGCAGGTAACGAGATTGAACGAGGTATTGGGTACCGACAATCGAGTCTCGGGCAAGTAACGTACCGATTGACAAAGGGAATTGTATGCAGGATTGATTGAATCCTCGACATCGTGGTTCATCCGATGAGATCATCGAGGAGCATGTGGGAGCCAACATGGGTATCCAGATCCCGCTGTTGGTTATTGACCGGAGAGTCGTCTCGGTCATGTCTGCGTGTCTCCCGAACCCGTAGGGTCTACACACTTAAGGTTCGGTGACGCTAGGGTTGTTGAGATATTAGTATACGGTAACCCGAAAGTTGTTCGGAGTCCAGGATGAGATCCCGAACGTCACGAGGAGTTCCGGAATGGTCCGGAGGTGAAGATTTATATATAGGAAGTCAAGTTTCGGCCATCGGGAAAGTTTCGGGGGTAATCGGTATTGTACCGGGACCATCGGAAGGGTCCCGGGGGTCCACCGGGTGGGGCCACCTATCCTGGAGGGCCCCATGGGCTGAAGTGGGAGGGGAACCAGCCCCTAGTGGGCTGGTGTGCCCCCCATTGGCCTCCCCTGTGCCTAGGGTTGGAAACCCTAGGGGTGGGGGCGCCCCACTTGGCTTGGGGGGCACTCCACCCCCTTTGGTCGTCGCCCCCCCTTGGAGATTGCATCTCCTAGGGCCACCGCCGCCCCCTAGGGGTCCTATATATAGTGGGGGGAGGGAGGGCAGCCGCACCCTAGCCCCTGGCGCCTCCCTCTCCCTCCCGTGACAACTCTCCCTCTCCCTGAGCTTGGCGAAGCCCTGCCGAGATAGCCGTTGCTTCCACCACCACGCCGTCGTGCTGCTGGATCTCCATCAACCTCTCCTTTCCCCTTGCTGGATCAAGTTGGAGGAGACGTCTTCCCAACCGTACATGTGTTGAACGCGGAGGTGCCGTCCGTTCGGTGCTAGGTCATCGGTGATTTGGATCACGATGAGTACGACTCCATCAACCCCGTTCTCTTGAACGCTTCCGCTCGCGATCTACAAGGGTATGTAGATGCACTCCCCTCTCCCTCGTTTCTAGATGACTCCATAGATTGATCTTGGTGTTGCGTAGAAAATTTTAAAATTCTGCTACGTTCCCCAACAGTGGGCCTCCTGGTGGCCTGGATGGCTAGTTGGGCCGTTCGGCCCAGGGAGAGGCGGAGGGGGCTTTGCTTTTTTTATTTCCTTTTACTGTTTTATTTTTAGTCCCATCTTATCTACGTTTTATAAAAACATAAAAGTTGTACCAAAATCAGTATTACTAATTCTACCTCTGATACTAAAGTTTAAACCCCTAGATAAAGTATTTTAGCATTTTATAATTAACAAAAGGCAGTTATTAAATTGGTTATGTTGTTGTTTCATTATTTATGAGCCTTTAATTACTTTATAGAGATGTGGATTCTCCACCATAATTACCTGTGATTTATTTGACACATTTTGAACATTTTAGTTTTAATGTTTGAAAACTTTTGTTGTTTGCCTTTATTTTAAATTTGAATTTGAATCATTTTTGAATCATCGCAAGATCGACAACAGTAATTGTGGTGAAGTGGCATCCTTAGCAGGGAGCTACTTTATCTTAATTATTTGGGCGTCACAATTCTCCTCTACTACAAGAAATCTCGTCCCGAGATTTGAGAGGTGGACTAAGGGAAAAGTTCTGGTTACAAAATTCTAACGGATCTTTTCGTTCTGAGTTGCTCTTCTCGAAGAAGTCGATCCCTTACATTGATGTCTTCATTTCTCTACTTCACGTCATCATGATGAAGTTGTCGTCCTTCCTTCAGGATCTTCACCGTACTTACGAAAGGGTAAGAGGGGAAAACTCTATAAGGACGGATTCTAACAAGATTGAGCATCAGACGGTTAACTCAGGGGAAGAAGCATAAGTATCTCTCGAATTGAAACTTAAGAAGATATTGAGAGCAAAGTAAGAAGGTACCATGAGAAATTTCAAATGGATAGGCAACCATTCGATGTCTGAAACCAAGTGCGAAAGGGGTCCAGAGCAACGAGATTAAGTATTGCGATTGTTACCAAAATATATCACTAGGAAGGTGGCCCGTGAATTACATACGAAATCAAGCGCGATGAATAACTTTGGCAACGGGGGTGTAAAGGAGAGTCAGGCATGTGGAACAGTGGGTTATGGGCCCACCATGTGGGTTAAAAGTAGGAAGGGGGATGACGTCTTGCATGATCATGTAAGCAAGGCATGTCAGAGGATAGACTATCAATTATGTCGGCAACAACCATTGGTACTAAGGGCAAGGGACGAAGAGAACCATTTTCTTGCTCGTTGAACGAGGCGGACCAATAGGAAAAGTTCTCGTCCATCGGTGGTTACCGGAATGCTATCAACAAAAGCAACAGGGTCTTACTGACACGGTTGTACACCAAGGTGTTTACATAAGCAGAAGAATATTACTGCTTAGATCATATAGATCGCCAGAAAGGTTAAACAAAACAATGGAAAGGAAAAGGTGATCTTCATATTAAACAGAACAATGGAAAGGAAAATGTGTTTAAACACAAATTTCAGGGGTATATCCTTCCCAAGGACAAACAGAGCATGATATCCATGACAGGATATAACGTAGAAAACCCTTTAGGAACTGGGAGAGAAATTTCATGACATTACCTATACAACGGTGTTTGGATAATTGAGAAGGAGAATTTAGCATTGTGCTTCAAATGCTCTTATTGATGATCGGAGTAGCACAGACATGCTTCGAGATAGCATTGACATGGTCTTCAAACAAAGGTTAGTCTTTGGATACACGAAGGATTCCTTAGGAACAACTGGTAGAATAAGTCTTACAATTTCCTCATGGAAGAATGGTTAACCTTGCTAAACAGGAAACTATAACAACAAGTCCTCCGGCCAGGTGTGATAGGCATGACATCACCTTACCGATATATAAGGACCAATGCTATAACTCTTGGAAATATGTCCCAACCATCATATCTGACCGAGGTTCAGATCTGATTGGTGTCAGGATACCTTAGACTTAGGATGCCTGAGAAGAAAAGGTGCAACACAATCGACGAGACGACATTGTACAATTCTTAGGAAATGAACTATGGAGGCGAGTTCCGAAACAAGAGTTCATCATTAAACCAAGGAAATGATGAGGGGGTGGCTGATGGACTCAACGACAATTCCTCGAGTTTTACTAAAAGATGGATTTCCACAATTATGTGAAGGAGATAACACTTGCCAGATCAAATGATGTAATGATGTATGCTCGAGGAAAACATACACAATTAAACATTGGTTGAAGGGTGCACCCAAAATATTGTCTCAGGTAGCATGATCAATGTTAGAATGGTGATTCAATAACCAATAGTCTAAGATTAAACTATCGACCATTAACTTCAAAGCAATAGGGGTTCTATAAGTACAGAATCCAAACATCATGGTTCACTTGTTGGTATCCCGGTTAGAAACAACACGGGGACCAAGAAAGAATGGTGATGGTGAGAAGTATCATTATACCAAGAATTCTTAAGAGGTGGAGTAATCCTCATGACATTCTTGACATAAGATGGTAATACTCCAATGTAGATCATAACACCAGCTAGATAGAGAGGGTATTTCTCATCAAGAATTCAATAGATATTTCGGAAGAACCCAGAATGTTGATGATGATCATGACACCTTTGTCGAGAGATTTCATGAAGATGTAATCGATCGGCGAAGACATCAATTCGAAGGAATGATGAAGCGAAAGGTTACTGGAACCAAGGTAGTCAGAATCCTGATTCGACTGCTAGAATCCTACGACTTCACCACCCTATAGAAGCATGTTGATCCGAATCCCACTATGAGTCCGAATCAGGTAGAATCCATGTTGGGTCGCGATCCAAATCATAGAATGCTGCACAAAACTGTACGATCCCGACTATGCTATGGACTACATCCGATTCTGCTAACTTATCTAACCCGTTTGTTTAGTTGTAGCAAAATAGTATGCCATCATCCAAACCCCTTTTCATATACCTCATGGACCTTTATTCCCCTCCCAAGTCCAAATGCTCAGCCGTAGACACCTTTAATCTAGCTCTCAGAAACCCTAGATCAAAATTGAGGATCATGCTGGTTGACATATGGAATTGGCGTGAAAAGGAGGATACTTCAAGATTGATCAAAGAAGGAGAGCAAGACCCTTAAAGGTTTAGCACTGTAGTTCAGATGGACAAGTGATTGACTATTCACGCACTCTAAAAAGAACATAAGTAAATTTCGTGCATTGAAGGTTTAAATGTTCTATATATTTCCCTCTCATATATGTTCCATACATGCGAGCTAGATGGTAGGTTAGCCATCAAAAAGAAGTGGAATACAACTAGCACTGATGTGTACGTTCTTTGCTCCATATTTAGTGTCAAAACTCTATAGAACCCATATTAATTTCTTGTGTGTATACAAAATATCTTATTTGAGTAAATCTAGTAGAATCCTCGATTCCACGACTCGATCTTACGACTCGGTTCTGTCTGAGGAAAATCAATCCGACTCTGAATCCTGACTCTGACTACCTTGACTGGAACCAAGGGTACGACACAAACTCGAAATCAAGCTTGCTATTCAAGGTGAAGTGATATGATTAGGAAGATCATCGTAAGGTTAGCTCATCGTCGAAATTTGTGCTCCGGAAAGAAGGACCAGGTAACATAGCAAAATTTAGCACAATAATGATATAGCCGGTTACGCTAGAAATGACGTGATCGAGTACAAACTCGTAAGCAAAGAAGATTACTAACAGTTGTTTAATCGCGAGGCAGACTCAATTCAGTTATCGATGCTTCTTGAGTGTTTAATGACTCAGAGCCCGTGAAAAATTGGAATCGGTGCGAATGTAGTACTTGATGGAGAACTCATAAGAAGTTATGGAGTTTTGTGATAATCTCAAGATACCAGGGTGTAATACTCGACGAAAGATCAAAGTAAAGGTTGGACTGGTGTATTGATCCACAGAAGACAAGTGCTTAAACTTGCCCGAGAAATGGGGTCAAAGAAGAACATATGGTCGGAACCATGATTGCAAAGAATCAATTCACCGATACCAAAGGATATTATATCAAGGAAATAGTTATTATTACAAGAAGCTTCCATGATAGGATCTACATCGTGTCTATGGGCATGAACACAAAGGTTCAAGGTCGACTCACACTTCCTCAATGTATAACCTTCCATTCACCTCTCACTTTTCTAAAATGACATTAGTTGTTAAAAGTTTTACCTGGTGCAATACCAGATAAGTATGACCCGTGAAATCTTTCGGGTTCACATAGATTAAGGAAGGCATAGTTTCAACCCATTGGGGCATCGTAGAACCATATACCACAAACTTCAAGAGTAAATATCACAATCTCGAAAGCAGAGCATGGTTGGCCAATCAGAGAATAGGATTTACCAATGGCATTATGTATCAGGGAAAGAACTTCTCGAGGTTTTTGTATATGAAGGATAATGTCGGATAAAATCCAATTAAAGGATTCGGTGGTCCTCAAGGGAAATAATGTGAGCATCGGTACTCAACTAGAGGAAGAAACAATGCAAGGAGATCTGATTATAGAAATATCTGACTAATTCAAAGCTCAAATGCAAAAGAATTATGATTTCCAAATCAAGGGATCAGAAGCAAATGCTCTGATTGAAAATGGATAAGTTGAATAGAATTAGGGGTACAATCGATGGACATTTGATTGGTCGAGATCCAACTCATGTTAAAATGACGTCTAAGCCGGAAGGATGAATTCTAGGATCTGATTGAGGATTGCGAGCATTCACAACATATTGTATCAATGGACTCAAAATGATAATGACAAAGGATGACAATAAGATTACTAGACTTATGGTATTAACCATAATGCAAGCAAGCCAGCAAGAAATTCAAGAACAATAGGTTGTTGAGGATTTTCAGAAGAACGAATGGTATTACGAAGACTTTTGTGAAATACGTGAATCAACTGAGGATGAGCGGATACTCGATAGGTGCACAAAATTATCCGTAGGGGTATTCACGTGACAAGGAACTACAAGGCAGTAAGCTCAAAGGATTCTCGGAACAACGAAGAGCAGTTCGGGGCATCTTGTAATAACAAGATCAATGGGATTGAATGTAAGAATGGTAGGTGTATGCAGTTATCAATAAGGATCCAACAGTGGTAGGGAATTTGCAAAGGCGGTGGGTACAAGTGGCTCGGGAGAACATCGTAGAGTAACCTCGAAATCTTCTAGTGCAGCAGACGATCATCGGTAATAAGGTGCTCTCCGGGTGAAAGTGATCATGAGATCCTAATGTTAGATTTAGCAAAATTCATTTAACTTGAATATAAGAGAGATCAGAGTCTCATAGTATAGACGAGTTTAAAAGATCCTAATACCACCCAATGGTGACGTGGGCCCATGGGCCGCACAACCAAGTTAGTAAAACAATTTTCATCGACTAGACTCAACTTCAGCCAAGGAGTGTGGAAGGGGGTTTCCGACAGGCAGTCGGCTCTGATACCAACTTGTGACGCCCTCGATTTGACCGTACACTAATCATACACGCAAATGTGTACAATCAAGATCAAGGACTCACGGGAAGATATCACAACACAACTCTAGACACAAAATAAAATAATACAAGCTTAATATTACAAGCCAGGGGCCTCGAGGGCTCAAATACATAAGCTCGAGTGCACAAGAGTCAGCGGAAGCAATAATATCTGAGTACAGACATAAGTTAAACAAGTTTGCCTTAAGAAGGCTAGCACAAAAGTAGCAACGATCGAAAAGGCAAGGCCTCCTGCCTAGGACCTCCTAACTACTCCTCGAAGCCGAACTCCATGTAGAATCATCCTCGGGATCCTCTGGCTCCTGGACTCCATCATATGATCGCAATAACTGGGAAAGGGGGAAAAGAAGTAGCAAAGCAACCGTGAGTACTCATCCAAAGTACTCGCAAGCAAGGATCTACACTACATATGCATTGGTATGAATGAAAAGGGTAGTATCTCTGGACTGAACTGCAGAATGCCAGAATAAGAGGAGGATAGCTAGTCCTATCGAGGACTACGCTTCTGGCAGCCTCCATATTGCAGCATGTAGAACAGAGTAGATGGTAATTTCACCAAGTATCATCGCATAGCATAATCCTATCCGGCGATCCTCTCCTCGTCGCCCTGTTAGAGAGCGATCATCGGGTTGTATCTGGCACTTGAAAGGGTGTGTTTTATTAAGTATCCGGTTCTAGTTGTCATAAGGTCAAGGTACAACTTCGGGTCGTCCTTTTACCGAGGGACACGGCTATTCGAATAGATAAACTTACCTGCAGGGGTGCACCACATTTCCCAACACGCTCGATCCCCTTTGTCCGGACACACTTTCCTGGGTCATGCCCGGCCTCGGAAGATCAACACGTCGCAGCCCTACCTAGGCACAACAGAGAGGTCAGCACGCCGGTCCAAATCCTATGGCGCAAGGGTCTGTGCCCATCGCCCATTGCACACCTGCATGTTGCGAACGCGACCGGTAAGAAGACCTAGCCTCCCTAATACAAGAGCAGGCATTCCAATCCAATCCGGCGTGCGCTGCTCAGTCGCTGACGTCAAGAAGGCTTCGGCTGATACCACGACGTCGAGTGCCCATAACTGTTCCCGCTAGTTGGTTAGTTTATAACCCACAAGTATAGGGGATCGCAACAGTTTTCGATAAGTAAGAGTGTTGAACCCAACGAGGAGCTAAAGGTAGAACAAATATTCCCTCAAGTTCTATAGACCACCGATACAACTCTACGCACGCTTGACGTTCGCTTTACCTAGAACAAGTATGAAACTGGAAGTATTTTGTAGGTGTTTTTGGATAGGTTTGCAAGATAATAAAGAGCAAGTAAATAAAAAGTAGGGGTTGTTTAGGTAAAGACACAACTAAGTTAGTTTTAGTAAAGATCTTTTTGTTACGAGAAAGTTATTTGTCCCTAGGCAATCGATAACTAGACCGGTAATCATTATTGCAATTTTATATGAGGGAGAGGCATAAGCTATCATACTTTCTCTACTTGGATCATATGCACTTATGATTGGAATTCTAGGAAGCATCCGCAACTACTAAAGATCATTAAGGTAAAACCCAAACATAGCATTAAAGCATCAAGTCCTCTTTATCCCATACGCAACAACCCCCTTACTCGGGTTTGTGTTTCAGTCACTCACGCAACCCACTATAAGCGAATCATGAACGTACTGCAACAACCTACAGCGGGGATCCCTCACGCTTGCGCGACATGGAGAGCACCATAGGACATCACCAATAATAAAACATGCAACTCAAACCAATCTTGATCATCAAATAGCCCATAGGACAAAACGGATCTACTCAAATATAATAGGATAGCCATACATCATTGGGAAATAATATATAGTGTTGAGAACCATGTTTAGGTAGAGATTACAGCGGGTAAGAGAGAGGTTACACCACTGCATAGAGGGGGGAAGAGTTGGTGATGATGACGGTGAAGTTGTTGGTGAAGATTGCGGTGATGATGATGGCCACGGCAGCGTTCCGGCGCCACCGGAAGAGAAGGGGAGAGGGGAGCCCTTCGTCTTCTTCTTCCTTGACCTCCTCCCTAGATGAGGGAAGGGTTTCCCCTCTGGTCCTTGGCCTCCATGGCGTGGGAGGGGTGAGAGCCCCTCCAAGATTGGATCTATCTCTCTCTGTTTCTGCGTTCTCAAATTCTACCCTTTCACCGTTTCTTATATTCCCGGAGATCCGTAACTCCAATTGGGCTGAAATTTTAACACGGTCTCTATCCGGATATTAGCTCTCTTGTGGCGAAAGAAGAGCACCAACCGCCTTACGGGGTGGCCACGAGGGTCAGGGGCGCGCCCAGGGGGGTGGGGCGCGCCCCCCTACCTCGTGCCTCCCTCAGGCACCGTCTCGCGTGGATTTTTCTTCCCAAAAGTCATATATATTCAAAAAAAATCTCTGTCAATTTTTATCCCGTTTGGACTTCGTTTGATATGGATATTCTGCGAAACAAAAAACATGCAACAAACAGGAACTGGCACTGGGCACTGGATCAATATGTTAGTCCCAAAAATAGTATAAAAAGTTTCCAAAAGTATATGAAAGTTGTAGAATATTGGCATGGAACAATCAAAAATTATAGATACGACAGAGATGTATCAGCATCCCAAGCTTAATTCCTGCTCGTCCTCGATTAGATAAATGATAAAAAAGATAATTTTTGATGTGGAATGCTACCTAGCATAATCTTGATCACATATCTAATCATGGCATGAATAATAAGATACGAGTGATTCAAAGCAAGAGTCTATCATTTGACATAAAAACAATAATACTTCAAGCCTACTAATAAAGCAATCATGTCTTTTGAAAATAACATGGCCAAAGAAAGTTATCCCTACAAAATCATATAGTCTGGCTATGCTTCATCTTCACCATACAAAATATTCACATCATGCACAACCCCGATGACAAGCCAAGCATTGTTTCATACTTTTGACATTCTCAAACCTTTTCAACTTTCATGCAATAGATGAGCGTGAGCCATGGACGTAGCACTATAGGTGGAATAGAATGGTGGTTGTGGAGAAGACAAAAAGGAGAAGATAGTCTCACATCAACTAGGCGTATCAACGGGCTATGGGGATGCCCATCAATAGATATCAATGTGAGTGAGTAGGGATTGCCATGCAACGGATGCACTAAGAGCTATAAGTGTATGAAAGCTCAGATTGAAAACTAAGTGGGTGTGCAGCCAACTTGCTTGTTCATGAAGACCTCGGGCGTTTGAGGAAGCCCATCATCGGAATATACAAGCCAAGTTCTATAATGAAAATTCCCACTAGTATATGAAAGTGATAACTCAAGATACTCTCTATATGAAGAACATGGTGCTACTCTGAAGCACAAGTGTGGTGAAAGGATAGTAACATTGCCCCTTCTCTATTTTTCTCTCATTTTTTTTGTTTTTTTTGGTGGGCTTCTTTGGCCTCTCTTTTTTATTTGGGCTTCTTTGGCCTCTTTTATTTTTTTTGTAAAGTCCGGAGACTCATCCCAACTTGTGAGGGAATCATAGTCTCCATCATCCTTTCCTCACTAGGGCAATGCTCTAATGATGATGATCATCACACTTTTATTTACTTACAACTCGATACTAGAACAAAATATGACTCTATATGAATGCCTCCGGCGGTGTACCGGGATGTGCAATGATCTAGCGTAGCAATGACATCAACAAGCCATGAAAATATCATGCTAGCTATCTTACGATCATGCAAAGCAATATGACAATGAATGCTCAAGTCATGTATATGATGATGATGGAAGTTGCATGGCAATATATCTCGGAATGGGTATGGAAATGCCATAATAGGTAGGTATGGTGGCTGTTTTGAGGAAGGTATATGGTGGGTTTAAGGTACCGGCGAAAGTTGCGCGATACTGGAGAGGCTAGCAATGGTGGAAGGGTGAGAGTGCGTATAATCCATGGATTCAACATTAGTCATAAAGAACTCACATACTTATTGCAAAAATCTATTAGTCATCGAAACAAAGTACTACACGCATGCTCCTAGGGGGATAGATTGGTAGAAAAAGACCATCGCTCGTCCCCGACCGCCACTCATAAGGAAGACAATCAATAAATAAATCATGCTCCGACTTCATCACATAACGGTTCACCATACGTGCATGCTACGGGAATCACAAACCTCAGCACAAGTATTTCTACTAATCCACAACTACCCACGAGCATGACTCTAATATCACCATCTTTATATTGCAAAACTATTGCAAGGAATCAAACATATCATATTCAGTGATCTACAAGTTTTATGTAGGATTTTATGACTAACCATGTGAATGACCAATTCCTGTCATCTCTCTAAATAGATATAAGTGAAGCAAGAGAGTTTTATTCTTTATACAAAAGATATGCCCACGCTCTTACAAATATAAGTGAAGCAAAAGAGCATTCTACAAATGGCGGTTTTCTATGTAAAGAGAAACAGGCAATCCAAGCTTCAAATGATATAAGTGAAGTACATGAAGCATTCTATAAAGCCATACTCAAAAGATATAAGTGAAGTGCATAGAGCATTCTACAAATCAACCAAGGACTATCTCATACTAGCATGGTGCATAAAATAAAAATGAAAACTAAATGCAAAAGACGCTCCAAGATTGCACATATCGCATGAACGAACTGAATCCGAAAACATATCGATACTTGTTGAAGAAAGAGGGGATGCCTTCCGGGGCATCCCCAAGCTTAGACGCTTGAGTCTCATTGAATATTTACTTGGGATGCCTATGTCATCCCCAAGCTTGAGCTCTTGCCTCTCTTCCTTCTTCTCATATCGAGACCTTCTCGATCATCGCACACTTCATCCACACAAAACTTCAACAGAAAACTCGGTAAGATCCGTTAGTATAATAAAGCAAATCACTGCTCTAAGTACTGTTGCAAACCAATTCATATTTTGTTTTTGCATTGTAGCTACTGTAATATAACTTTTCCATGGCTTAATCCACTGATATAAATTGATAGTTTCATCAAAACAAGCAAACTATGCATCAAAAACAGAACCTGTCAAAAACAGAACAGTCTGTAATAATCTAAACATTCACCATACTTCTGATACTTGAAAAATTCTGCCTAAATTAGGAAAAATAAACAATTTTCATAGTAAGAGAGTGCAAAAGGAATCAGAACCGTTTGACATTCCAGTAAAAAATGTAAAATCGCGCACTACAGCCAAAGTTTTTGTCCTGCACCGTACAAACCAACAAGCATTGTAAACATCCTAAAGACAAACCTTGGCACATTATTTTTATAATACAATGTAATTGTACAAGGGTATAATTATTTTTGTTGAAAAGTTTCTGTAATCAAGATTCACAAAGTTTCCGTGAGCATGAACAAAGTTCAAGGCTAGCTCCCACTTCAACAATGCTTGTCTTTCTCACTTTCGCTTTTCTTTTTGAAATTTTTTTGGGTTCCCCTCTTTATTTTTGTTGTTTTTAAACTATATAAAAGCACTCAACAGCAATAAATGACTATCTAAAACTTCCGGGTTGTCTCCCAGGCAGCGCTTTCTTTAAAGCCATTAAGTTAGGCATATAGTGCTCAAGTAGTGAATCCACCCGGATCCCAAGGTATATCAAAGCCAATTTTAATTAACAATGATTTGTAATTTAGTAGTGAGCACAAAGAAACATATATCATGCAACAACGAAGTCTAACTCTCTTCCTATGCATCGGCATGTCATAAAAGAACAATTCATGCACACAAAGTAAAGGCCAATGCATAGTATAAACAGTTTCTTGCAATTTTATCATGTTAGAAACATAGAGAGGTGGAGATGTAGTTCCTCTCTCATGATAATTGCAAGTAGGAGCAGCAAGCACATGCATATTACATTCATCAAAATCATCATGTGCAACGGTAAAATGCAACCCATCAACATAATCCTTAATAAGAGCAAACTTCTCCGATATAGTGTAGTTTGGAGAATTCAAAAAGATAAGAGGACTATTATGTGTGGATGCAATAGCAACAATTTCATGTTTAACATAAGGAACTATAGCAAGTTCATCTCCATAAGCATAATTCATATTGGCATCTTGGCCACAAGCATAGTAAGCATCATCAAAAAGGGATATTTCAAAAGAATCAACGGGATCATAGCAATTATCATAGCATTCATGCTTCGGTAAGCACGAAGGGAAATTAAATAATGTATGAGTTGAAGAGTTACTCTCATTAGAAGGTGGGCACGGGTGATCAATCCGCTCTTCCTCCTTTTATTCTTCGCTCTCCTCCTCATCTTTTTCATCCAATGAGCTCATAGTTTTATCACTTTCTTCTTCCATAGATTCCTGCAAAATATTAATCTCTTCTGGGACAGCGGAGACTTTCTCAATAAACGCATCAATATCAGAATTGTATTCATAATTCTATAACAATATTTAAGGATAGCTAAATTTTCAGGTCTATAGATAGCATCATAAAGATTTTCATATTCTTTGAACATAGATTCAATTTCATAAGCACCCATAAAAGCAACAAATCCTTCTATTTGTTCCACATCATAGTAGTCATATATAACTCTAGCATAAGAAGCCAAAGTTTCATTATCATTAAATTCACATGAAAAGGGAAGGTGTGGAGCCTTCATCCTAGATCAACAAGTATAATCATATCTCAAGCATAGTTGCCTAGCATACCAATACAACATATAAATTTGATCCCATAATAGTTTCCCTTTTTGAGTCAAGCGATAATCCCTAAAGTATTCATGTTGATCCAACGTGTATCCCATTACCAAATTGAATGGGGTTTCTCTCTGGATTATCAAAGTAGTACATAATATCTGTCACATAACGAGCATCGAGGGTTTTAGGAGGTTCCATATCTCCATGAGCAGCAAGTACACCTAATTTTTTTGGTATTTCATGTTCCATATCCATAACTAAAGATAAAGAACAACTAAGAACAACAAATAAAAATTACTTAGTGATAAAGCAAACAAGCACACACGAGAATATTCACCCCACGCTATTGCTCCCCGGCAACGGCGCCAGAAAAAGGTCTTGATAACCCACAAGTATAGGGGATCACAACACTTTTCGATAAGTAAGAGTGTCGAACCCAACGAGGACCTAAAGGTAGAACAAATATTCCCTCAAGTTTTATCGACCACCGATACAACTCTACGCACGCTTGACGTTCGCTTTACCTAGAACAAGTATGAAACTAGAAGTTTTTTTAGGTGTTTTTGGATAGGTTTGCAAGATAATAAAGAGCAAGTAAATAAAAAGTAGGGGATGTTTAGGTAAAGACGCAACTAAGTTAGTTTTAGTAAAGAGCTTTTTGTTACAAGAAAGTTATTTGTCCCTAGGAAATCGATAACTAGACCGATAATCATTATTGCAATTTTATATGAGGGAGAGGCATAAACTAACATACTTTCTCTACTTGGATCATATGCACTTATGATTGGAACTCTAGCAAGCATCCGCAACAAGATCATTAAGGTAAAACCCAACCATAGCATTATGTAACATCCTAAATTTTCAATTTGGAATGTTATACATTAGATCATCATTGCATATCATATTTTATTGCATTTTGACTTGATCCTAGAAATTCTACGCAACTCAAGGACCTACGAAGAGAGTTGGGGATTTCATTATTTTCATATTCGAGTTTTCTTGAATTTTGAAAAGAGGATCGTTTGATTTAATTATTTTCTCTTCGAATATTTCTTTTATAAAAATAGAAGAGAGAGGGGATAAAATGACTTCCTCAAAATAGAGAAATATCAAAGATTTAATATTAAAATCAAATAAGATTTTTATTTGGAGTTTTATCGCTATTTTATTTGAATTAGGAAAAAATGCGTTTTCGAAATTGGATTTTAGGCCCAAATAAGTGTTCACCTTGTCCGGCCTACTTTAGATGACGAGGAAAATTTATTTCGGGATTTTTGGAGTCCGTTTAGTATTTCTTTTCTTTCTTTTTCTACATGTTGGAATTATTTAAAAAAATGAACCGACTCCTTGCCGTACCCGAGCGGAACTCCGCCCGGGGGGCCTTTTTAAGCCGTGCCGCCGAGCCCACCACAACCCAAACCGCGTCGCCGCCGATCCGCCGCCACTGCCTTGCCTCGCGCGCTGCCGCTGCCGTGCCCCGCCACCCGCCGCCCGCGCCGTTGCCGCCGCCGTCCGCCGCCCCACGCCGCCGCACCTCAAGAAGGGAATGGGCCGGGTTGGCCCGCTGCGTCACTGACCCGACCCAAAAAGACGAGGCCAATGGGCCAAGTGGGTTGGCCCTAAATAATATATGGGTCAGTGGAGCCGGCACCGTGCAACCCGATGGGTCAGACGGGTCAACCCAGTCAAATAGCTATGCCCTAGTCGCTGCCCCCGAGCACAAGTTTTGGTTCTGTTTTTGTTCTCTGTCAGTGCTGTACGCAGTAGCTTCAGTGTAGATTCTAGTGCGTACATTTGTAGGAGTTTTGTCAATCTTGTAGACTACGGCGAACATTGTGTTTGAGCAGCAGTGCATCTCCAATCTGATGCTCAGTTCCTACAGTGCGCGTGCGTGACGACACTACCGCTGCAGGCCGGCGTTAGGCAGCAATAATAACAGCGACATCGCAGCTGCTACAGTAGGCAGCAACAACATCCATCGGCCCGTGCTAAGGAGTAAACAACGACCATCACGGCGGACAGCAACAAACAACAAGGGGCGCAGCCGCAGAGTGAATCCTCACTTCATTAATATCAGGCTAATAGAATACTAATTATGTGTTTTGGTTGTATCAAAGGCATAGATCATTTTCAGTGTTGATTCTGCTGAATTTTGGGTCGGCCTCATCTACCAACGGGTCAGCGAGGCCACAAATATCTGATGAAATGGGCCGACCCATGGCCTCACATATTGACCTTGGGACCACGGGGCCGGGTCCAAGGCCAGGGCCGGGTCGGCCCATTCCCATCTTGAGCCGCATCGGAGCCGCCCCGCCATCGTCGGACCTCGCCGGACCCCGCCGGATCCGAGGTAGCCACCTCGGTTTTCGTGAGAAAACCGTTTGTTTTTTTTTCGAAACTCTAGATCCGTTTTTTTAGATCCGGTTCGACTTATTTTTTTCGGTTTAGTTATTTATCGAACGCCCGTTTCTACGTTCATTTTAACAAACGGTTTTCACCGTTTAGCCGCAGACAGCGAACGTTAGTTCGTTAGCCTGTTCGTCAGTTTTTCTTTTTTCTCGAATTTTCTGTGATTATTTTTTATCGCGATTTCTGATCCGATTTTCGTTCTAGTATAACTTTTCGCTCGTTTATTGGAATCAGGCGATTCAAGCGCCTAGAGTTTCGTCTCGAAACTCTCTTTCCGTTTAACGAACTTAAACAAGTTTTTACTACTGTAAAATTTGACTCTAGTCCAAGATTAGTAATCGGAGCTTGTTTCTTTCGCAGTCTGAGTTTCTTTGCTTCGTTTGAGTTGATTTTTTTTGCAAACCGGAGTTCTTAAGTTAAACTTCTAGTTAGACGTCTTATTTGAGTTTTACCCGTGCCCTTGCTTGATTGCTTATTGTATGCTTGTTTGATTGCGATAGAGTACCCGGAGTGCGAAGCGTGCTATATCGAGTCTCTAGGTTTCACGGATCATCAGCAAGGCAAGTAACACTTTGATCATACCTCTTCACTACCCAGTTTTTATTGCATTAGATCAATCCTCAAACAATTGCATGGTTAGGATCTGAATTAAATTGTGGGTTTGGGAAGTAGATGAGGTAGTACCTATTCACCTGTTTATTATCAAACCATGGGAGTTACTTCTACGTTATGCGTATATTGCCATGCTATGCTTGTAGACGTGGATTGGGTTTGAGTGTATCCATGACAGATGTGAGATTGTTAATTAATGGTTCAACTTAAGGTGTCAACTTAAATACACATCTGGGTGGATTGAGGCATCTGGGTTATCCAGTGATTGCCTGTTTTTTTTGGAAATCCCGGGGTACCGTGTGATTTTCCTATGGACCGCCACCCAGGCTCGAAGGGATCATAAGATTATTCATACTAGAAACTTCCGTGTGTAGCCACATGCCATTATAGGCTCTGGCATAGTTGAGTAAGTTGTGCGAAACCTTTCCATGATGGGCTAGCAGATGTAGGGGATTGTAGGTGTACCGGACTATCTATCGGTTAAGGGGGCCTCTTCGGAAAGACTGTGTCTCGATCATCCGTTTCTCAAACACTATGTAGTGCGAGAAATCCAACGGAGGAGATCGAGTCTTGTGGGGAAAAGTGCACAAACCTCTGCAGAGTGTACAAACTAATCATGGTTAGCCATGTCCCCGGTTATGGATATCTTGAGTATCTGGTTCTTGGATTATCATGTGGATCTCATCACTTTTAGTATAAATTTTGTTGGGTTTTTAATTACTTTTAATTGGGATTGAGATGGGGTTTACCATTCTCAATGTTTTCAACCAACTTTGTAGTTAAATAAAATATATTCCTTTGAAGTAGGGAAAAATTGGCTTTTCGCAAAACCTATTAACCATACAGCCTCCACCAGCCATATATGCATGTAGTAATAGCTTTATTCTGTTCATTACTCTCTTGTGTTACATTGCCAGCATATTCCATGTGTTGACCCGTTTCGGGCTGCAACGTATCATGTTACAGACTTTTCAGACGACGAGTAAGGAGCCTTAGGTCGTGGTCTTTCACTCAGTGATGTCGTTGGAGTTGATGGACTCACTTTATCTTCCAAGCCTTCCGCTATTATCGTATTAGATGGCCTTAAGCCATATTTATTGTAATAAGTTCTCTTTTGAGACATTCAATGTAATAAGTGTGTGATTGCTACTCTGTTATAAATCCTCAAGTACTGTGCGTGTCAGCATTACCAATCCAGGGATGACATTGATGCACAGAGATCAGACTGTTTGAGGTCTAGTCGCTACAGATGGTATCAGAGCACACGCTAACTGTAGGACACGACCACTAAGCTAAAGCCCTAGATCACTACTCTCTTCTCATTTCTGACTCCTCTCCATTACGCCAATGAATGTCCTGAAGCTAAGAACGGAAACGGCAATGGAAGCTCTGGGAAGAAGCCCAACCCTTTCAACAGGGGACAAGTGAACCATGTTAACGTGGAGGAGATTGAAGCCCAGCCAGATGCAGTAATAGGTAAGTTTTTGGTTAAGTCTTTTACTACAGTCGTACTTTTCGATACCGGTGCATCGCATTCATACATATCAAGGGGATTTGTGGATAAGTATAAACTGCCCACCAAAGTTCTTAGTACACCTATGTTAGTGAGCTCGCCAGGAGCAGAGTATATGGCAAGCCAAGGATGTTTTCAGATACCGTTGGCCATAGGTAGTCACGTTTTCCCCTCAGATCTGATAATTCTGGAGTCGCAAGGTTTGGATGTGATTCTGGGTATGGATTGGCTATCGATGTATGGAGGAAACATCAATTGCGCTAGTAAGTCGATTTTGCTCACCACCCTAGAAGGAAGAAGGATCAAGTATGTATCCCGGCATGTGCCGATTAGGACTCAAGTAAATTCCTTATCAGGAGTTGTATAGGAGGAAGTACCAATGGTAAAGGATTTCCCGGATGTATTTCCAGAAGAGTTGCCAGGCATGCCACCGGATAGAGACATCGAGTTTTTGATTGAGCTTTTGCCAGGCATAGGGCCAATATCTAAGAGACCGTACAAG
>NC_053027.1:191111088-191133166 GCF_003073215.2 Triticum urartu | reverse complement strand
GGGTTAGGGGCCACATACATATTCTTTTCGTAGTCTAAAACATTCCTGAAAGTGTCTCTTATGTATTCCTCTAGGGTTACAGTTTCAATAATATTGGTTTCAACATTTATAAGATTACCTGAGATATAATATTTGATTCTTTGACCGTTCACCACCTTCGGGTTTGTGCCTTCGAAGTTGTTGATTTTTATGGCACCAGAACGATAGACCTCCTCGATAACGCAAGGGCCTTCCCATTTAGAGAGAAGCTTTCCTGCAAAAAATCTTAAACGAGAGTTGTATAGCAATACATAATCACCTACATTAAACTCACGCTTTTGTATCCTTTTGTCATCTCATCTTTTAACCTTTTCTTTGAACATGGCATTTTCATAGGCTTGGGTTCTCCATTCATCGAGTGAGCTAATGTCAAATAACCTTTTCTCACCGGCAAGTTTGAAATCACAATTGAGCTCTTTAATAGCCCAATAAGCCTTATGTTCTAGTTCGAGAGGTAAGTGACATGCTTTTCCATAAACCATTTTTTACGGAGACATACCCATAGGATTTTTATATGCAGTTCTATTGGCCCATAATGCGTCATCAAGTTTCTTGGACCAATTCTTTCTAGATCTATTAACAGTCTTTTGCAATGAGTTCTCTATTGCTCAATTCTACTTGACCACTAGACTGTGGGTGATAAGGAGATGCAATTCTATGATTAACATCATATTTAGCTAGCATTTTACGGAAAGCACCATGAATACAATGTGAACCACCATTAGTCATTAAAATATCTAGGGACTCCAAACCTTGGAAAAATAACTTATTTAAGCATCTTAATAGAGGTGTTATGATCAACACTACTAGTTGGAATAGCTTCTACCCACTTAGTAACGTAATCAACAGCAACTAAAATATGTGTATATCCATTAGAGGCAGGAAAAGGTCCCATATAATCAAAGCCCAAAACATCAAATGGTTCAATAACAAGTGAATAATTCATAGGAATTTCTTGACGTCTACTAATATTACCAATTCTTTGACATTCATCACAAGATACAACAAACTTACGGGCATCCTTGAAGAGAGTAGGCCAATAAAAACCGGATTGCAATACCTTATGTGCAGTTCTATCTCCAGCGTGGTGTCCTCCATAAGCTTCGGAGTGACACTTGCGCAGGATCTGTTCCTGTTCATGCTCAGGTACACAATGTCTAATAACACCATCTACTCCTTCTTTATAAAGATGTGGGTCATCCCAAGAGTAATGCCTCAAATCATAGAAGAACTTTTTCTTTTACTAGTATGTGAAACTAGGTGGTATAAACTTAGCAACAATGTAATTAGTATAATCAGCATACCACGGAGCAGCACGAGAAGCATTTATGACATTTAATTGTTCATTAGGAAAGCTATCATCAATAGGTAGTGGGTCATCAAGAACATTCTTTAGCCTAGACAAGTTGTCTGCAACGGGGTTCTCAGCTCCCTTTCTATCAATAATATGCAAATCAAATTCTTGTAGCAAGAGAACCCATCTAATAAGTCTAGGTTTAGCATCTTTCTTTTCCATAAGATATTTAATAGCAACATGATCCGTGTGAATAGTTACTTTAGAATCAACAATATAAGGTCTGAACTTATCACAAGCAAATACAACTGCTAAGAATTCTTTTTCAGTCGTAGCATAATTTATTTGAGAATTGTCTAGAGTTTTACTAGCACATTGAATAACATTTAATTTCTTATCAACTCTTTGCCCTAGAACAACACCTATAGCATAATCACTAGCATCACACATAATTTCAAAGGGCAAATTCCAATCAGGTGGCTGAACAATAGGTGCAGAGATCACTGCTTTCTTAAGTATTTCAAATGCTTCTATGCAATCATCATCAAAAACAAATGGTATATCTTTTTCTAATAAATTAGTTAGAGGTCGAGAAATTTTTGAGAAGTCCTTAATGAACCTCCTATAAAAACAGGCGTGACCAGGGAAACTTCTTATACCTTTGATGTCCTTGGGACATGCCATCTTTTCAATAGCATCAACCTTAGCTTTATCAACTTCAATACCTCTTTCAGAAACTTTATGCCCCAAGACAATACCTTCATTAACCATAAGGTGACACTTCTCCCAATTCAAGACAAGGTTAGTTTCTTCACATCTCTGCAAAACTCGATCAATGTTTCTTAAGCAATCATCAAAAGAGGATCCATAGACGGAGAAATTGTCCATGAAAAGCTCACAAATCTTTTCACAAAAGTCAGAGAATATAGCCATCATGCATCTTTGGAAGGTAGCAGGTGCATTACATAAACCAAAAGGCATACGTCTATAAGCAAAAGTATCGAACGGGCAAGTAAAAGTGGTCTTAGATTTATCATCACTCACACAGGTATGAGAGAAACCAGAATAACCATCTAGAAAGCAAAAATGTGTATGTTTGGATAATCTTTCTAGCATTTGATCAATAAAAGGTAAGGGGTAATGATCTTTTTTAGTAGCCTTATTTAATTTGCGGAAATCAATTACCATCCTATAACCTGTAATAATTCTTTGCGGAATCAATTCATCTTTATCATTAGGAACGACAGTAATACCTCCCTTCTTAGGGACACAATGGACAGGACTTACCCACTGACTATCAGCAACGGGATAAATTATACCTGCCTCAAGGAGCTTTAGTATTTCTTTTCTTACCACTTCTTTCATCTTAGGATTCAGCCGTCGTTGGTGATCACGAACTGGTTTGGCATCTTTCTCCAAATTTATTTTGTGTTAACATAGTGTGGGACTAATGCCCTTAAGTTCATCGAGAGTATATCCAATAGCAGCATGATGCTTCTTCAGAGTTTTCAATAATCTCTCTTCTTCATGCTCTGAAAGGTTAGCACTAATAATAACCAGGATATATCTTTTTCTCATCAAGATAAGCTATTTAAGAGTATCAGGTAAATTGTGTTTCAGGATGGGTTCCTGTTTAAAGAATACTTCAGCTATTTCCCTTCTTTCATTCATAAACATATCATTTTCATGGTCTAGCAAATATTGTTCTAAAGGATCGCTAGGAGGCATGGCAATAGAAGCAAGACCAATAATTTCATCTTTACTAGGCATTTCCTCTTCACGGTGTTGTCTATGAAATTTAGAGAAATTAAACTCATGAGACATATCACCTAAACCAATGGTCACAACATCCTTTTCGCAATCTATCATAGCATTAATTGTGTTCAAAGAAGGGTCTACCAAATATAATGGGACAAAAGCTATCTTGTGGGGAACCAAGAACAAGAAAATCAGCAGGATATTTAGTTTTCCCACACAAGACTTCAACATCTCTAACAATTCCCAATTGGTGAAATAGTATCTCTATTGGCAAGTTTAATTGTGACATCAATATCTTCTAACTCAGCAGGTGCAATATCATGCATAATTTCTTTGTATAAGTCAATAGGTATTGCACTAGCACTAGCACCCATATCACATAAGCCATGATAACAATGATCTCCTATTTTAACAGAAATAACAGGCATGCCTACCACAGGTCTATGTTTATCTTTAGCACAAGGTTTAGCAATTCTAGCAGTTTCATCACAGAAATAAATAACATGCCCATCAATATTACCAGCCAAGAGATCCTTAACAATAGCAATATTAGGTTCAACTTTAATTTTCTCAAGAGGTGTATAGGTTCTAATATTGCTTTTACGAACCACAGTTGAAGCTTTAGCATGATATTTTATCCTAATAGGAAAAGGTGGTTTCTCAACATAAGCAGTAGGAACAATAGGATCATTATAAGTGACAGTATTTTCTTCAACTTTAATAGGTGCAGCTACTTTTACTTCTATGGGAGGATGATATTTAAACCACTTCTCCCTAGGAAGATCAACATGAGTAGCAAAAGATTCACAAAAGAATGTAAGTGCATCTAGTGCCCCTTAGTGATTTTGGTGTATTGAAGACTTATAGGTTAAGGGACTAATGCGTTGTGAGTGTACACAGGTCTATAAGTCTATGAGGAGTTTGATATTTACAGGAAAAGTCGACCCCTAAAAATGAATATCTTCGACTGAAGATTTTGGTATTTCTGAAGACTTTCATGAAGACTTTGAAAGTGAAGAAATTGGTGTGTCCGTGAAGACTTGATATTCATGCGAGGAATATGAAGCTTGAAGACTTTCGTTTTCATAGTTTTGTTTTTCTCTTTCTTGAGTCATAGGAAACACCGTACTGTTAAAGGGGGTCGAGGAAATACTAAGGAAAAATTTCCATGTGATGCTCAACTCAAAATCCTACATCTACCAATCCCTTCGAGTGAAGCCATTGGAAATCTCATACAGTTCAGTCAATTTCTTCAGTGACAGAGACGAAGTTCTTCTGGTCTCTGAGGAATTTGTCCTGACTGAGGAGTTAGGAATTCGCCAGTGCGGATTGCCTACACAGTGAGGAACATGATAGCCCTGAGGATTTTACTACTCAAAATTCCGACCGTTGCTGTGCTATGCGCCAGCTGTCCCAAAATATCTATCCACCTAACGGTCATATCATTGAAGGGCATTTATGTCTTATCATGTCGGCTGCTCCCTAGGCTATAAATAGCCGCCCCCTACAACCACTAGCTGGTTGGCTGCTCCGAGAGAAACTGACACTTGTCATTTGAGAGCAACCCATCCTCTGAGGACTTTGAGCGAAAATCATCAAGTGAGGAAAAACCAAAAACCCAAAACCCAAACACCTACAAACCCCAAGTGATTGAGCATCACTGAAGAGATTGATCCTGCGTGGATCCGACGCTTGTTACCTTTGAAGACTGTGCTTCTTCCAGACGGTTAGGCGTCATGGTCTAGAGCATCCAAGAGGAATTGTGGATCGCCGAGTGACCAAGTTTGTGAAGGTTTGGAAGTCGCCTGAAGACTTACCACGAGTGATTGGACGAGGTCTGTGTGACCTTAGTTCAAGGAGAATACGGTGAGGACTGGGTGTCCTGAGCTGCGTGTTCAGGACTGGGTGTCCGGGACTGTGTGTCCTCGAGTTTAAATACTCAGCCGCTCCAACCAGACGTACAACTGAGACAGCAGTTGGAACTGGTCTACCAAATCATTGTCTTCACCAAGCTTACTGGTTCTATTTCCTCAACTCTTTCATTTCCTCATAACTGTGTTGTGTGTTTGTTCATATCTGTGTTTGAAGACTTTGACTGAAGACTTTCTCAATTTCCTCAGTTCAATTTCTTCAGTCTGTTTGTCTTCATCCTGTGTTATCCTGTGATTACGCTTTCTGTACTCTGTGCCTGTCTTCATTTCATCATGATGACTATGCTTGTATTCTGTTATGTTTACTTTTGAGTACTTATTCCGCTGCTAGTAGTTCTTCGCTAAGGAATTTCCTCACCGGCAAATTCCTCAGTGAAGAATTTCATAAAAATCGCCTATTCACCCCCCTCTAGTCGATATAACGCACTTTCAATTGGTATCAGAGCAAGGTACTCCCTTGTTCTGTGTGATTTTGGTTTAACCGCCTGGAGTTTTAGTTATGTCGACCGCAGGTATGATCAAGGTCTCTGCTGGGTGTCCTACCTTCGATGGGACGGACTACCCCTACTGGAAGAATAAGATGCGAATGCATCTTGAAGCAATTGATAACGATCTCTGGTATGTTGTGGAAAATGGTGTTCCCTCAGTCACACCTTCTCTGAATGCTGCTGATGTGAAGAGATTCAAGCAACTCGACTCTCAAGCGAAGAATATCATATGTGGCCATCTGAGCAAAGGACAGTATGGCAGAGTGAGTGCTTTGGAGACAGCGAAGCTTATCTGGGACAGGTTGTCCAAAGTGAATGAAGGAGTCTCAACTCAGCGTGACTCTCGAGTTGATGTTCTTCGCAATCTCTTCAACCGCTTCAAAAGACTCGACAATGAAAATGTTCAACAAACCTTCGATCGCCTCACTGACATCTCAAATGAGCTTCAAGCACTTGGTGCCACTGACATCACCGACCATGAGGTGGTGAAGAAATTGCTGAGATCGCTTGATTCCTCATTTGACACTCTGGCATTGATGATACAAGAACGTGCTGATTACAAGTCACTTGATCCCGCTGATATTCTCGAGAGGCTAAATACTCATGAGTTCCAACTTGCTGAAAGAGAGATCTCTATGGTTCAAGCTATGGCAGATCACACTGCACTGAAGCCAAGGCAGTATCTGAGTCCGAAGATGAAGAACTCTGATAGCGACCTTGGTGATCCTGGAAGAACTGAAGCCATGATCTGGCTCTGTCGTGAAGAAGTTCCAAAAAGTTCTCAAAGTGGGTCCGCCTTGGAAGACCCTCAAGGAGAATGATTCCTCACAGTGACTACAAGAGGAGGCTCTGCCACAAATGCACAAGAAGCCTGGTCCATTACATTCAAGACTTGTCCTTCAATGAAAGGATCAAAGAAGAAGAAATACAAGGATACAGTTCTGATGATGCGAAGAAGAAAGAAATCTCAAAATCTTCATCAATCAAAATCCTCAAAGCCTTCACATTCACAAGAATAGAGCTCTCCAAGAAGCAGGGCATCATTGGGCAAGGAATGGACTGAGGCTGAATCTCAAGAAAATGAGGAAGAGGAGTCATCTGAGGAGTCCGAATCCGAGTGGGCGAGCCTAAGCTCTCGCTACTGCCATTCGTCAGCCAAGTTCTAATCTTCAACACTGAAGAAATAACCTCACCACAAAGGCTGATGAAGGGGATGATGACTACGCTCCCACCTACTGCTTCATGGCAAAGGTGCAAAGGTACTCAAATATACTCCATCTGAATCAAAGTGAGAAATCTGATGAAAATCTTAAGCCCAGCTTCTAAACTTGCTAAGAATTGCTGTAAACACAAAGGGCTTTAGAAAAGGTCAAAACATGCCTAGACAAAAGTGATGATAATGTTGGGTGAAGAAATGATCGCACTAAAGCCTTGACTGAAAATCTTCAGAGATTTCAGACTAGGTTTGACAATCTTCAAAGTCATCATAACACTCTCTTATCCGATCATGACAAGCTTTCTTATGAATTTCTTCAAAGAAAGCAAGATCTTGAAAAGCTAAGAGTGAGTTATGAAGATCTTCAGAAGGAGCGCGATTCATTACTTGCTCAACATATCAGCGCTTCTCAGGAAGAATTTGTTCCTCCATGTTTGAAATGCATTGAACGTGAAACTGCTAATTCTTCACCCGAATGTTCAAATGCTGCTAATGTTTCAAATTCTTCACATGCCTTTGCTATCACTAATTCCTCATCTGAGGACATTGCTAGTATCACTGACGATGCAGGGCTGAAGGAATTGTACACGACAGGCATGTACAAAAGCCTCAAAGGGCATCAGGCTCTTTGTGATGTGCTTAAAAAGCAGATCCTCAACAGGAACCCTAGGAAAGAGGGTATCGCCTTTGAGAGGAAACTCAATGCTGATGGTACATATTGGAAGCCTGAGCAGTACCCCAAAACTACATGGGTTGCTGCAAAGGGACCTCCAGTTGATCCATCTAACTTATCTGGATTTGCATGTGAATCTCCTCATTCTGATGATGAGTCAATTGACTCCAACTATAAACTATTCAAAAATCAGAATGGTGAAGTATTTGCTAGATATGTTGGCACTAACTGCAGGAACGGCTCCCCTATGAAGAAAATCTGGGTTCCCAAAAGATGCCTTGAAAATCTTCAGGTAAATGTCATCATGACGCACCTGTGAAGAATAGGAACCCCAGATCAAATTCCTCATATGGATCAAAGTCATCATATGAACATCATCGTGCTAACCCGTCTGTTTCGCAGGGAAGATCTAAGGATTATGGATATATGCATTATTCTTCAAATCATTATGTCCATAAGTCCTCGAAGAATTTCTCTGCATACTCTTATGCTTACTCTAACCCCTCTTATGTGAAACGAAATGGACTGGCTTCTATGCCATCCTTCTCGTATGGAGCTTGCAGAATGATGAACTCTTTGCCACCCCTTCAGATGTGGGTGGTGAAGAAAAAGAACTAATCTCTTCTGCAAGGTCAGGTCTCCAGACGCACGTAATCGTCTGTAGAATTTGCTGGAGACCTGAGCATGCCTGATAGGACGCAGGATAATCATGAAGAAATGAACTTTCATTTCTCACGTCCTCATATTGCTTTATCAGTTCTTTTACTTGATGAAATTGATCTGATGAATTGATGTCATATTCTTCACTGATGAAGTATATGAGTTTGTAAGCTGCACTAATTCGTCTGCAGGATGATCAACCCAAAGCCACTGAGTGGGTCCTCGATAGTGGATGTACAAACCACATGACTGGTGACAAGAATCTATTGATGGATGCTCCATTATCTCTGTCGCATCTGAAGCATATCATCTTTGCTGACAAATGCAAAAGTTTGGTATTGGGTCTAGGTAAGGTTGCGATTAGAAAGGATCGACACATGGACAAAGTCATGCTTGTTGAGTCCTTAGGATACAACCTTATGTCTGTCTCAATGCTTTGTGATCTTGATATGGTTGTTGTCTTTGGCAAGTACCGTTGTGTTGTGGTTATGGAAGCTCACAATTCCAAAGTCTTCGAAGGCTTTATGAGAGGAGACATGTATATTGTTGATTTCTCTACAGGACCACAACCTGCCGTGTGCTTACTTGCAAAAGCTTCAAGAAGGCTGGCTCTGGCATCGACGACTTGGTCATGCAGGCATGAGGAATTTGCACACGCTTGCGAAGAAGAAGCATGTCATTGGCATCGAGAATGTCAAATTCCTCAAGGATCACCTATGCGGAGCCTGTGAAGCTGGGAAGATGAAGGCCAAGCATCCAGCGAAGACTATCATGACCACCACTCGCCCATTTGAATTGCTTCACATGGATCTCTTTGGTCCTAATCATTATTCTGCTATTTCAAATGAAGCATCTCAATATGGCTTTGTTATTGTTGATGATTATTCTCGCTACACATGGGTACACCTTGTTACTTACAAACATGAAGTGCAGGAAGTCTTCAAACGATTTTCCTCGAGGGCTTCAACCAACTTTGGTGTGAAGATCAAGCACATCAGAAGTGACAATGGCACTGAGTTCAAGAATTCTGGTCTCGATGACTATCTTGATGAACTTGGTATTACTCATGAGTTATCTGCTCCTTACACTCCTCAGCAGAATGGCGTCGTGGAGCGCAAGAACAGACTCTTGCTGAGATGGCTCGCACTATGCTTGATGAATACAAAACGCCTCGTCGTTTCTGGACTGAGGCAATTGATACTGCGTGCCACATCATCAACAGAGTATATCTTCACAAATTCTTCAAAAAGACTGCCTATGAACTCCTCACTGATAAGAAACCCAATGTAAGTTATTTCAAAGTCTTCGGTGCTAAATGTTGGATTAGAGATCCTCATCACAACTCAAAATTTGCACCGAAAGCACATGAAGGTTTTATGCTTGGTTACGGAAAGGACTCGCACACCTACAGAGTCTTCAACAACGTTCTTCACAAAGTTGTTGAAACTGTAGATGTGCGGTTCGATGAAACTAATGGCTCGCAAAGAGAGCACCTACCTACTGTGATAGATGAACCAGCACCTGAGGAAACTATCAAGTTCAAGGCTACTGAGGATGTCATTCCTACTGAAGAATCTGCTGAAGAATTCATTCCAGAACATGAAGAACGTCGAGCTAATGCACCTGAAGAAAATGCTGAAGAAAATGGTGCTGAAGAAAACGCTGATCAAATTCTTCAACGACAACCAGCTCATCCTCGCATTGCAAAAGAAGTGCAAGTTGAAAAGATCATCAATGACATCAAAGCGCCAGGTCCTCTCACACGCTCAAAAGCTTCACATTTGTCTAAATTTGTGGGCACTTTGCTTTTGTCTCTATTACAGAGCCCACTAAGGTAGATGAAGCATTTCTGGAGCCTGAGTGGATTCAGGCCATGCAGAAGAATTACATCAGTTCGAGCTCAACAATGTCTGGGAACTGGTCAAACGTCCAGATCCTCGCAAGCACAATATCATCGGCACAAAGTGGATCTACCGCAACAAGCAAGATGAAAATGGCCTTGTGGTGAGGAATAAGGCACGGCTTGTAGCTCAAGGCTACACACAGGTTGAAGGAATTGATTTCGATGAAACTTTTGCACCTGTTGCTAGACTTGAAGCTATTCACATATTACTTTCTTATGCTAAGCATCATAATATCACATTATATCAAATGGATGTGAAAAGTGCATTCCTCAATGGTAAGCTTGAGGAAGAAGTATATGTTGCTCAACCCCCAGGTTTTGAAGATCCAAAGAATCCTGACAAAGTCTTCAGACTCAACAAGGCCCTCTATGGCCTCAAGCAGGCCCCACGGGCTTGGTATGATACCTTGAAGGAACTCTTCAAGAAGAAAGGCTTCAAACCCGGTTCACTCGACCCTACTCTTTTCACTAAATCTTATGATGGTGAATTGTTTGTGTGCCAAATATATGTTGATGATATTATCTTTGGCTGTACTGACCAACGTTATAGTGATGAATTTGCCTATATGATGAGTGAAGAATATCAAATGTCTAGGATGGGAGAGTTGAAATTCTTCTTAGGTCTTCAAATTCGTCAACAACGCAATGGCATATTCATATCTCAGGAGAAATACCTCAAGGATGTACTGAGGAAATTCGGCATGCAAGATTGCAAAGGCGTCAAAATTCCTATGCCCACAAATGGCCATCTGTGCACTGATGAAAATGGTATTGACTTCGATCATAAGGTATACCGCTCCATGATAGGTTCCTTATTGTATACTTATGTGCATCTAGGCCAGATATAATGCTTAGTGTTTGCATGTGTGCCCGATTTCAAGCTGCACCGAAGGAATCACACCATAAGGCTGTGAAGCATATTCTTCGATATCTAGCTCACACACCAACACTTGGATTATGGTACCCCAAGGGCTCGGCTTTTGATCTTGTTGGATATTCTGACTCTGACTATGCTGGTGATCGTGTGGATCGCAAGTCAACATCTGGTACATGTCATTTCCTCGGACGATCTTTGGTCTGTTGGTCCTCGAAGAAACAGAACTGCGTATCACTATCTACTGCTGAAGCTGAGTACATTGCCGCTGGTTCTTGCTGTGCCCAATTGCTATGGATGAAGCAAACTCTCAAGGACTACGGCGTCAACATGAAGAATGTGCCTCTCTTCTGTGACAATGAGAGTGCCATCAAGATTGCTCACAACCCAGTTCAGCACTCGAAGACAAAGCACATTCAGATTCGTCATCATTTTCTTCATGATCATGTGTTGAAGGGCGACATTTCTATTGAGCATGTGAAGACTGAAGAACAGCTAGCCGATATCTTCACAAAGCCCTTGGATGAGAAGAGATTTAGCAAGTTGCGGTGTGAGCTAAATATCCTAGAATCTTCGAATGTTCTTTGAAAAGGACACTCATCCTAACACTTATGCAAAATTGATGACTTAGATGTGCAACACATGAAGAAACGTTTTTCTTCAATCAATGAAGAATAACACTCTTAGTGTGAAGAAATTAATGAAGAATTTGATTCTCAGAACCCTACGATAATTGTACGCGGTGTCTGAAATCATCATTCTTATACGGTGGGTCACGCCACCACCAAAAGTTGAAATTCCTCAAATTATTCATATTCTTCAACTTTGCATAGTCTTCACTGGTTCCGTCGTTTTTCTTCATTGGCTATATATATATATATATTATATAATATATTATATCATATTATGCTATTTCTTCATGTCTTTCTCTGCAAAACATAGCATATCCCGGGACAGATCGCCCGGCTTAATAGGCTAGTGGACGACATGGGCCGGACTGACAACGGAGGAGGAGGAAAAGACGAGAGATGTTAAATGCAAAGTGAATGATGTAGAGGACATAAACTCATATATATATATAGCCAATGAAGAAAAATGTCGGAACTAGTGAAGACTATGCAAAGTTTAAGAATATGAATAATTTGAGAAATTTCAACTTTTGATGGTGGCGTAACCCACCGTATAAGAATGATGATTTCAGACACCGCGTACAATTATCGTAGGGTTCTGAGAATCAAATTCTTCATTAATTTTTTCACACTAAGAGTGTTATTCTTCATTGATTGAAGAAAAATGTTTCTTCATGTGTTGCACATCTAAGTCATTAATTTTGCATAAATGTTAGGATGAGTGTCCTTTTCAAAGAACATTCGAAGATTCTAGGATATTTAGCTCACACCGCAACTTGTTAAATCTCTTCTCATCCAAGGGCTTTGTGAAGATATCGGCTAACTGTTCTTCAGTCTTCACATGCTCAATAAAAATGTCGCCCTTCAACACATGATCACGAAGAAAATGATGACGAATCTGGATGTGCTTTGTTTTCGAGTGCTGAACTGGGTTGTGAGCAATCTTGATGGCACTCTCATTGTCACAAAAGAGAGGCACATTCTTCATGTTGACGCCGTAGTCCTTGAGAGTTTGAACAAGATCAAAAGCCGAGCCCTTGGGGTACCATAATCCAAGTGTTGGTGTGTGAGCTAGATATCGAAGAATATGCTTCACAAACTTATGGTGTGATTCCTTCGGTGCAGCTTGAAATCGAGCAGACATGCAAACACTAAGCATTATATCTGGCCTAGATGCACATAAGTACAATAAGAAACCTATCATGGAGCGGTATACCTTATGATCGAAGTCAATACCATTTTCATCAGTGCACAGATGGCCATTTGTGGGCATAGGAATTTTGACGCCTTTGCAATCTTGCATGCCGAATTTCCTCAGTACATCCTTGAGGTATTTCTCCTGAGATATGAATATGCCATTGCGTTGTTGACGAATTTGAAGACCTAAGAAGAATTTCAACTCTCCCATCCTAGACATTTGATATTCTTCACTCATCATATAGGCAAAATTCATCACTATAACGTTGGTTAGTACAGCCAAAGATAATATCATCAACATATATTTGGCACACAAACAATTCACCATCATAAGATTTAGTGAAAAGAGTAGGGTCGAGTGAACCGGGTTTGAAGCCTTTCTTCATGAGGAGTTCCTTCAAGGTATCATACCAAGCGCGTGGGGCCTGCTTGAGGCCATAGAGGGACTTGTTGAGTCTGAAGACTTTGTCAGGATTCTTTGGATCTTCAAAACCTGGGGGTTGAGCAACATATACTTCTTCGTCAAGCTTACCATTGAGGAATGCACTTTTCACATCCATTTGATATAAAGTGATATCATGATGGTTAGCATAAGCAAGTAATATGTGAATAGCCTCAAGTCTAGCAACAGGTGCAAAAGTTTCATCGAAATCAATTCCTTCAACCTGTGTGTAGCCTTGAGCTACAAGCCGTGCCTTATTCCTCACCACAAGGCCATTTTCATCTTTCTTGTTACGGTAGATCCACTTTGTGCCGATGATATTGTGCTTGCGAGGATCTGGACGTTTGACCAATTCCCAGACATTGTTGAGCTCGAATTGATGTAATTCTTCTTGCATGGCCTGAATCCACTCAGGCTCCAGAAATGCTTCATCTACCTTAGTGGGCTCTGTAATAGAGACAAAATCATAGTGCCCACAAAAGTTAGACAAATGTGAAGCTTTTGAGCGTGTGAGAGGACCTGGCGCTTTGATGTCATTGATGATCTTTTCAACTTGCACTTCTTTTGCAATGCGAGGATGAGCTGGTTGACGTTGAAGAATTTGATCAGCATTTTCTTCAGCACCAACCTTCTTTAGCATTTTCTTCAGGTGCATTAGCTCGACGTTCTTCATGTTCTGGAATGAATTCTTCAGCAGATTCTTCAGTAGCAATGACATCCTCAGTAAACTTGAACTTGATAGTTTCCTCAGGTGCTGGTTCATCTATCACAGTAGGTAGGTGCTCTCTTTGTGAGCCGTTAGTTTCATCGAACCACACATCTACAGTTTCAACAACTTTGTGAAGAACGTTGTTGAAGACTCTGTAGGTGTGCGAGTCCTTTCCGTAACCAAGCATAAAACCTTCATGTGCTTTCGGTGCAAATTTTGAGTTGTGATGAGGATCTCTAATCCAACATTTAGCACCGAAGACTTTGAAATAACTTACATTGGGTTTCTTATCAGTGAGGAGTTCATAGGCAGTCTTTTTGAAGAATTTGTGAAGATATACTCTGTTGATGATGTGGCACGCAGTATCAATTGCCTCAGTCCAGAAACGATGAGGCGTTTTGTATTCATCAAGCATAGTGCAAGCCATCTTATCAAGAGTCCTATTCTTGCGCTCCACGACGCCATTCTGCTGAGGAGTGTAAGGAGCAGATAACTCATGAGTAATACCAAGTTCATCAAGATAGTCATCGAGACCAGAATTCTTGAACTCAGTGCCATTGTCACTTCTGATGTGCTTGATCTTCACACCAAAGTTGGTTGAAGCCCTCGAGGAAAATCGTTTGAAGACTTCCTGCACTTCATGTTTGTAAGTAACAAGGTGTACCCATGTGTAGCGAGAATAATCATCAACAATAACAAAGCCATATTGAGATGCTTCATTTGAAATAGCAGAATAATGATTAGGACCAAAGAGATCCATGTGAAGCAATTCAAATGGGCGAGTGGTGGTCATGATAGTCTTCGCTGGATGCTTGGCCTTCCATCTTCCCAGCTTCACAGGCTCCGCATAGGTGATCCTTGAGGAATTTGACATTCTCGATGCCAATGACATGCTTCTTCTTCGCAAGCGTGTGCAAATTCCTCATGCCTGCATGACCAAGTCGTCGATGCCAGAGCCAGCCTTCTGAAGCTTTTGCAAGTAAGCACACGGCTGGTTGTGGTCCTGTAGAGAAATCAACAATATACAGGTCTCCTCTCCTAAAGCCTTCGAAGACTTTGGAATTGTCAGCTTCCATAACCACAACACAACGGTACTTGCCAAAGACAACAACCATATCAAGATCACAAAGCATTGAGACAGACATAAGGTTGTATCCTAAGGACTCAACAAGCATGACTTTGTCCATGTGTCGATCCTTTGTAATCGCAACCTTACCTAGACCCAATACCTGACTTTTGCCTTTGTCAGCAAAGATGATATGCTTCAGATGCGATGGAGATAATGGAGCATCCATCAATAGATTCTTGTCACTAGTCATGTGGTTTGTACATCCACTATCGAGGACCCACTCAGTGGCTTTGGGTTGATCATCCTGCAGATGAATTAGTGCAGCTTACAAACTCATATACTTCATCAGTGAAGAATATGACATCAATTCATCAGATCAATTTCATCAAGTAAAAGAACTGATAAAGCAATATGAGGACGTGAGAAATGAAAGTTCATTTCTTCATGGTTAGCCTGCGTCCTATCAGGCATGCTTAGGTCTCCAGCAAATTCTTCAGATGATTACGTGCGTCTGGAGACCTGACCCTGCAGAAGAGATTAGTTCTTTTTCTTCACCACCCACATCTGAAGGGGTGGCAAAGAGTTCATCATTCTGTGAGCTCCATACGAGAAGGATGGCATAGAAGGCAGTCCATTTCGTTTCACATAAGTGGGGTTAGAGTAAGCATAAGAGTATGCAGAGAAATTCTTCGAGGACTTATGGACATAATGATTTGAAAAATAATGCACATATCCATAATCCTTAGATCTTCCCTGCGAAACAGACGGGTTAGCATGATGATGTTCATATGAGGACTTTGATCCATATGAGGAATTTGGTCCATATGAAGAATTTGATCTGGGGTTCCTATTCTTCACAGGTGGCGTCATGATGACATTCACCTGAAGATTTTCAAGGCATCTTTTGGGAACCCAGATTTTCTTCATAGGGGAGCCGTTCCTGCAGTTAGTGCCAACATATCTAGCAAATACTTCACCATTCTGATTTTTGAATAGCTTATAGTTGGAGTCAATTGACTCATCATCAGAATGAGGAGATTCACATGCAAATCCAGATAAGTTAGATGGATCAACTGGAGGTCCCTTTGCAGCAACCATGTAGTTTTGGGGTACTGCTCAGGCTTCCAATATGTACCATCAGCATTGAGTTTCCTCTCAAAGGCGATACCCTCTTTCCTAGGGTTCCTGTTGAGGATCTGCTTTTTAAGCACATCACAAAGAGCCTGATGCCCTTTGAGGCTTTTGTACATGCCTGTCGTGTACAATTCCTTCAGCCCTGCATCGTCAGTGATACTAGCAATGTCCTCAGATGAGGAATTAGTGATAGCAGAGGCATGTGAAGAATTTGAAACATTAGCAGCATTTGAACATTCAGGTGAAGAATTAGCAGATTCACGTTCAATGCACTTCAAGCATGGAGGAACAAATTCTTCCTGAGAAGCTGATTTGTTGAGCAAGTAATGAATCGCGCTCCTTCTGAAGATCTTCATAACTCACTCTTAGCTTTTCAAGATCTTGCTTTCTTTGAAGAAATTCATAAGAAAGCTTCTCATGATCGGATAAGAGAGTGTTATGATGACTTTGAAGATTGTCAAACCTAGTCTGAAATCTCTGAAGATTTTCAGTACGCTTTAGTGCGATCCATTTCTTCACCCAACATATCATCACTTTTGTCTAGCATGTTTTGAACCTTTTCTAAAGCCCTTTGTTGTTTTACAGCAATCTTAGCAAGTTTAGAATAGCTGGGCTTAAGATTTTCATCAGATTCATTCTCACTTGATTCAGATGAGGTATATTTGAGTACCTTGGCACCCTTTGCCATGAAGCAGTAGGTGGGAGCGTAGTCATCATCCCCTTCATCAGCTTTGTTGGTGAGGTTATTTTCTTCAGTGTTGAAGATAGACTTGCTGACGAATGCAGTAGCGAGAGCTAGGCTCGCCACTCCGGATTCGGACTCCTCAGATGACTCCTCTTCCTCATTTTCTTCAGATTCAGCCTCAGAGTCCATTTCCTTGCCAATGAATGCCCTGGCCTTCTTGGAGCTGCTCTTCTTGTGATATGAAGGCTTTGAGGATTTTGATGATGAGGATTTTGAGGATTTCTTCTTTTTCTTCGCATCATCAGAACTGTAATCCTTGTATTTCTTCTTCTTTGATTCCTTTTCCCATTGAGGACAGTCTTGAATGTAATGTCCAGGCTTCTTGCATTTGTGGCAGAGCCTCCTCTTGTAGTCACTTGATGAGGAATCATTGCTCCTTGAGGGTCTTCCAAGGCGACCACGTCTTGAGAACTTTTGGAACTTCTTCACGAGCAGAGCCAGATCATGGCTCAGTTCTTCAGGATCACCAAGGCTGCTATCAGAGTCTTCATCTTCGGACTCAGATACTGCCTTGGCCTTTAGTGCACGTGATCTGCCATAGCTTGAACCATAGAGATCTCTCTTTTCAGCAAGTTGGAACTCATGAGTATTTAGCCTCTCGAGAATATCAGCGGGATCAAGTGACTTGTAATCAGCACGTTCTTGTATCATCAATGCCAGAGTGTCAAATGAGGAATCAAGCGATCTCAGCAATTTCTTCACCACCTCATGGTCGGTGATGTCAGTGGCACCAAGTGCTTGAAGCTCATTTGAGATGTCAGTGAGGCGATCGAAGGTTTGTTGAACATTTTCATTGTCGAGTCTTTTGAAGCGGTTGAAGAGATTGCGAAGAACATCAACTCGAGAGTCACGCTGAGTTGAGACTCCTTCATTCACTTTGGACAACCTGTCCCAGATAAGCTTTGCTGTCTCCAAAGCACTCACTCTGCATACTGTCCTTTGCTCAGATGGCCACATATGATATTCTTCGCTTGAGAGTCGAGTTGCTTGAATCTCTTCACATCAGCAGCATTCAGAGAAGGTGTGACTGAGGGAACACCATTTTCCACAACATACCAGAGATCGTTATCAATTGCCTCAAGATGCATTCGCATCTTATTCTTCCAGTAGGGGTAGTCCGTCCCATCGAAGGTAGGACACCCAGCAGAGACCTTGATCATACCTGCGGTCGACATAACTAAAACTCCAGGCGGTTAAACCAAAATCACACAGAACAAGGGAGTACCTTGCTCTGATACCAATTGAAAGTGCGTTATATCGACTAGAGGGGGGTGAATAGGCGATTTTTATGAAATTCTTCACTGAGGAATTTGCCAGTGAGGAAATTCCTTAGCGAAGAACTACTAGCAGCGGAATAAGTACTCAAAAGTAAACATAACAGAATACAAGCATAGTCATCATGATGAAATGAAGACAGGCACAGAGTACAGGAAAGCGTAATCACAGGATAACACAGGATGAAGACAAACAGACTGAAGAAATTAAACTGAGGAAATTGAGAAAGTCTTCAGTCAAAGTCTTCAAACACAGATATGAACAAACACACAACACAGTTGAGGAAATGAAAGAGTTGAGGAAATAGAACCAGTAAGCTTGGTGAAGACAATGATTTGGTAGACCAGTTCCAACTGCTGTCTCAGTTGTACGTCTGGTTGGAGCGGCTGAGTATTTAAACTCGAGGACACACAGTCCCGGACACCCAGTCTGACACACGTCAGGACACCCAGTCCTCACCGTATTCTCCTTGAACTAAGGTCACACAGACCTCGTCCAATCACTCGTGGTAAGTCTTCAGGCGACTTCCAAACCTTCACAAACTTGGTCACTCGGCGATCCAGAATTCCTCTTGGATGCTCTAGACCATGACGCCTAACCGTCTGGAAGAAGCACAGTCTTCAAAGGTAACAAGCGTCGGATCCACGCAGGATCAATCTCTTCAGTGATGCTCAATCACTTGGGGTTTGTAGGTGTTTGGGTTTTGGGTTTTTGGTTTTTCCTCACTTGATGATTTTCGCTCAAAGTCCTCGAGGATGGGTTGCTCTCAAATGACAAGTGTCAGTTTCTCTCGGAGCAGCCAACCAGCTAGTGGTTGTGGCGGCTATTTATAGCCTAGGGAGCAGCCCGACATGATAAGACATAAATGCCCTTCAATGATATGACCGTTAGGTGGATAGATATTTTGGGACAGCTGGCGCATAGCACAGCAACGGTCGGAATTTTGAGTAGCAAAATCCTCAGGGCTATCATGTTCCTCACTGTGTAGGCAATCCGCACTGGCGAATTCCTAACTCCTCAGTCAGGACAAATTCCTCAGAGACCAGAAGAACTTCGTCTCTGTCACTGAAGAAATTGACTGAACTGTATGAGATTTCCAATGGCTTCACTCGAAGGGATTGGTAGGTGTAGGATTTTGAGTTGAGCATCACATGGAAATTTTTCCTTAGTATTTCTCGACCCCCTTTAACAGTACGGTGTTTCCTATGACTCAAGAAAGAGAAAAACAAAACTATGAAAACGAAAGTCTTCAAGCTTCATATTCCTCGCATGAATATCAAGTCTTCACGGACACACCAATTTCTTCACTTTCAAAGTCTTCATGAAAGTCTTCAGAAATACCAAAATCTTCAGTCGAAGATATTCATTTTTAGGGGTCGACTTTTCCTGTAAATATCAAACTCCTCATAGACTTATAGACCTGTGTACACTCACAAACGCATTAGTCCCTTAACCTATAAGTCTTCAATACACCAAAATCACTAAGGGGCACTAGATGCACTTACACATTTCTAAACACAGCGCACGGTGTGAAAATCCACTCATGTTGAAATCCCGACATGCGAAAGCCGTACGCCCTGAACGAATGAACCGCTCAAATCGGTGGTGGACTTTCGTAACTACCCACATTTTCAGACAGCGCAGTCTCTAAGCCATGGTTCCCCATGCCATCCCATCCGCCCACCCATTCGTACCACACGCGAAAACCCCGATGAAACCCACACCCTGCTCCGTCCGCCACCCAGCCGGAGCCTCTTCCCCGACGACGTCGTCCACAGCAACACCTCGACGTCCCTCATCCACCGTACCAGATGAGGATCCGTCGTTGATCTCATCGTCCCGCCGGTTCAGCCACCCCGTCCTCCACCTCCAAGGAGCTGCCCCGATGTTCCCCTCGTCTTTCGCGCCACCTCCATTCCCACACCGCCGTCTTCACCTGCACCACCGGAAGAGCATCATCATCACCGTTTCCTCGGATGAAGCTGCGGCCTAATCGGCGCCACCAAAGAGGTTGTACACTAATCGCCGCATTTTCTTCTTGATTCGATCTCACGAGTGCTGCCGGCGCTCGGTCCCGAGCCGACACGGCGCGGCTCCATCCACGGCGGCGTCGCCGGCCACTTCCTCCACGGCGTTCGCTCCCTCGGCGGCGACGTCCACATCAGTAGGACCTGCTGCTGCTTTAGCTCTCGCTCGCGCTGCTGCTCTGCTCTTGCTCTCGTCCCCTGCCTGGTCTGCTCTTGCTATTGCTCTTGCTCGCGCTGCTGCTCTCGCTCTTGCTCTTGCTTGCGATGCTGCTCCGATTTAGCTACACTTCACTCCGATGCCGCCGGGGTGAAGGAAGAACCAGCCGCGGGGAGGGGGGCTCGCCGGAGAGGTACCCCACTATCTATCTTAGGGTTCAGGATGGGGCGGTGGTCCGGCGGTGGCGGGGCGGTTTGGCGGGGCGGTGGCGTGGGGATCGCCGGAGAAAAAAGCTCGGCATGGGGGGCCTAGAGGGATGGCCGGGGCGGCGGCGGACCGGCGGTGGGGAGTGTTTTCGGGGCGGGCGGGGCGGCGCACCGCGCGGGCGGCGGGGGGCTGCTGTTTGGCCGGCTCAGGGGGGTGGAGGTTGAAGATGAACCGCAGGCCCTTGATTTCGTATCCAACGGCTGCAAAATCGACTGACCAGAGATGAAAAAGTCAGTCGACCGACGTGTAGCCTCACCTTGCTAGTGCGTTCAGTTTCGACAGCAAAATTCATGTTTCGACAGCAAAATTCAGTTTCGACAGTTAAGTTCAGTTTCGACAGTTAAGTTCAGTTTCGACAGTTAAATTCAGTTTCGACAGTTAAGTTCAGAGATGAGCGGCTGATGTATTTTACATCTAGCACTTTGTGGTTATGTATTTTACGTCATGTATTGGAGATGCTATTAGAATTCCACTCAGGTTAACGTTGTTCATTGTCTCTCTTGTCCTGCTTCAGCCTCGGCGTCGTACAACTCACCGGAGCTGCTCCAACGACGAAACCCTCCATCACAGCGGAGCAGTACCTCGGGCTCCATCTCCAGACGCCTAAGATCTTCTTCCCCTCCTCCGACAGCCAAGTCAGCCGGAGCATCCTCACCGGCCAACCCAATCACGCTGAGATCGACATGGCTTCGCCAAAGAGGTTGTACACTTGTTGCATCTCTTTTTTACTCTACATGTTATATATATTGTCCACTGAGCACTCGTAGTAACGGGAAATACGATTATTTTATCCTACTATATGACAAGCAGTGAGGTACCAGGCAACTTAGCTATCCGTGATGGACTCTCTTGAACGCCATCATTATTTATCTCTGTTTGAGCTGTGCATTTGTCGATGGGCCTGGGAGTTGAGCTAGTATGGCAGTGGCCTGGGTCCAAAGTAATAGAAGTAGCACAAAAACATTTTTTTAGTGTAGGATTTTCCTTGCTCAAGCCTGCCTACTAGAATCGCCAGTGCTTGAAAGGAAAAGTGAATGAAAAACATCGGAATTGGAAAGTTTCCTATGGTACTACTTTTCATGAATTTGGTGCAAAGGAATGGAGCAAAGGAAAACTGTAGGATTTGTTCCTTTAGTGTCTCCTTGAAAGAAAAATGTAGGAATTTCTAATTTCCACTTCTCCTCCTTTTCATATTCCTATTCATCAAGCACAAGACTAAGAGATAGTAGCATAATAGCATTATAACCGTACATTTTCTTGTGGTTTGACTTAATCTCACCATGCTTTTTTGCATCCTGTGATCTTCCAATTGTTGTGAATCAAACACCCAGATTGGCAGAAATCCTGTGTTTTTAAATTCTCTGTTTTGCACGTGCATTCCTATCCTATTCCTGTCTATTTCCTATCCCTGCATTGTTAGAATCCTCAAATTCAAACAAGCCCTTACTCAATTACTTCTGTTACAGATATGTGTCAAAGAAAACCTTGTGTGGTTTGTCCTGCTCCTGCGGCGCTGTGTTCCACCCCAGCTCAGCTGCTCCAACGACGGAAGGGTTCACCACAGCAGGGATCCGCTCTCCAGACTGTCTTT